>NW_025223180.1:3372718-3374363 GCF_014066325.1 Apis laboriosa
TATATATATATATATAAAAAGTTCTTGTGTTCGATACATTTTTCTGTTCGTTTAACGCTCCCTCGTCGTCAGTGAGCCGAGAACGTGTTTCTTTCTAGTCGTTTCAACCGAAGATCGTTTGTGGCTGCATCTCGCTTCCGGGTCCTCCACACGGCGAGAACCGACCCGACAGTCTTTGGGTTTCATTGATGAGAACCGCGATGAACCGTGCAGCTTTCATAGAGAGAGAATGAGCGGGAGAAAATGTACGAAAGAATGGAGAGGAAAAAAAAAAAGAAAAAAAAAAAAAAAGAAAAGAAAAGAAAAGAAGGGGGGAAGAACTGTCGAGAAAATCGAGATCACCACGGTGTATCGATGTTCGAATTCCTTTCTCTTTTCGTGTGCGTATTAACACCAACGGTTGGACGAAATTTACGGGATGATAAAGAGGATAATAATAAAAAAAAGAAAAAAAAAAAAAAAGAAAAAAAGAAGAAAAAGAGGATTTAAATAATCGAAGATATAAACGAGATGTACCGTGTTTGACAAATGGAAAATTGGGAACATCGATTTTATCCGTGGTTTCAAGGTTTTCGAATGGAAAATTAATCCGTTCGATCGAGAACTCGTGATAGTGTCTGCTCGAGATATGTTCCATTAGTCGTACGTGTGTGTGTGTATATGTGTGATCTCGATGATGCATATTAATTACCCGGTGCTTTGTGTGTACACTGTAGACAGTCTTACGTATATATATATATATATATATATATTTTTTATATATATATATATCGATTTTTGTCGTGGTATAGTTTGTTCTCACCTAATTTCACATAGATTGACGTCGAATGATCGTGCGAAAAGTTAGATCGATTAGATACCATTTAGACTTAGTCCCTCGTCTCGTTCGTTAGAGATTAGTTTTACCTTATGTTTTTCGATCGTGCACGCTCCGATTTCTTTCTTTCACTCGAGTTGACGTGTATCGTGTGTAACTTTTCTCCGAATCGAATCGACGAACGAAAAATCGGCGCGTACACGGTCTCGAGAGCGGCGAAAAAGGGAAGAAGCGCGCAAAGCTTCGCTAGCGGAAAACTTCTCCGGTTGTTCGAATGGTAGAGCGTCGATAAAAAGAAAAGAAAAGAGAAAAAAAAAAAAAAAAAAAAAAAGGGAAATTCGTCGTTCGAGAAATCGAATTTACGATCTCGTCGTCGTTTTCGTCGAAGATTCGTTTCTCGAGGATTTTTCCGCGGCGAAGAAAAAGTTAAAAAAAAAAGAAAAAATCGGCGCGAGTAGATCAATCGCGAGTGTAGAAATTTTTAACCAGCCCACTTATTGTGATAGTTCGTCGTTTGTGATAGTTCTCCAAAATGGACGGGAATATCCTTTGGCCCGAGAAAGCGAGACACACCAAATTACAGACGACCCGTACAACTCGTCCCTTTTTTTCTTAATCACTCTATGTCACTCGTTCGCTCATTCATTCCATTCACTTGCATCCACCTTCACACGCACTGTCACATCACATATTACATGCCCACCCGATTCCTTCTCTGTCGAAAACATACACGCAACACGCAGTTATTCGACGCAGAGCGAGACGTTCGAGGGGAATCAAAAATAACGATATCAGCCGAAAGGAGATGGCCGAAAAAAAAAAAAAAAA
>NW_025223180.1:3374495-3443174 GCF_014066325.1 Apis laboriosa
TTATTATTTGTTTTTACGGCATCATTTAGCGATCATTTGGTTACGTAGACGTATCGAGTGAAAAAATTTTAACGAAAGAAAAAAAAAAGAAAAAACGAGAAAGAAAGAAAGAAAGAAAGAAAGAAAGAAAAAAATATTACCTACAGTTATTAGTCGAAGAATCGAAAGATCGCTGGTGTAGAGCCCCTTAGTTTGTTCTGTTGCAACTTTCAGTTGGTTGCGAAGCTCGAAAAAGGCTCAGCCTATCCTCTTCACAGTGAGACCACGCTAGAAATCCAACCACCACCTACCACAACCATCACCACCACTACCACTACCACCACGATCATTCACCCAAGTTGCTCAAAACAATTGTTTACGAACGTCCTCCTCGAACGAAGGACGGGCCACCGTCGAAAAGAGCGACGGGTGTCACTCGCACGCGTACCACCACGTAATCACGTACCTGCGATTAACACGATCGATTATTGGGCATCCCTAAACCTACAAACGCAGGGTCGAAAGCGGCTAGCGTTCACGATCAAGCAGAAAATGAAGATCATCCAAGAGATCGAACGCGGTAAGAGCAAGAGCGACGTGGCGCGCGAGCTGGGTCTGGCTAGCAGCACGGTGGCCACCATCTGGAAGAATCGGGAGAGCATCGCGGAGAGCTGGAGGAATCGCGACATGATGCAGCAGCACTCGGATGTCGAGGACCCGGTCGCGAAAAAAACCGGCCTCCCCTCCGCGTCGTCCAATTTGGCGTCTGTCACGTCACTGGTAACGAATAGCACGGTGTTGAACACCGTGAACGCAACCAACAACACCACCACCAGCACCACGTTGCCCACAGCCGTCGTGGTGCCGCCTCCGCAGGTGCAGGTGGTGCCGCCACCGCCACCGCCACCACCACCACCACCACCACCACCACCACTACCACCACCACCACCACCACTACCACCACCACCGCCATCACTGCCTCTCCCATTGCCGACCACCTCCGCAACGGTCGCCCCTCCGTCGACGTCGCAACCCACGCAGCTCTCCACGACGCCAACCTCCAGCACCACGTCCACAGGCACCACCACGACCAACGCCAGCATCATGGACAATACCCAGCAGGCCCAGACCCAGACGCAAAGTCAGGAGCTTCTGGAGGTAAGATGTCGTATGACGCCTCCTGACACCCTCGCCTTCAGCCCCCTATCTTTCACCCCCTCGATCATCCCTCGAGAGGAGATCCTTCCAACGCGAGTCGTCCTCCGCGAGGTTCTCTCTCTCTCTCTCTCTCTTTCTCCCCCCCGCCCCCGTCGCCAATATTAACCAAAGAAAATGGAATTCGAAGATGGAATCGTGGTTGGTGAGGAAACGGCACTGTTTCAGGAAAACAGTGCTGTTTGGAGCAATAATCGGGTAAATAGCACTGAGGAAGATATTCGGTTGCTATTGAAATTTTCCAGGGATCCGCTTTCCTTGAAGTGTGTTTCGCGCCACGACGTGATAAATAATTAAAAAAAAGAAAAAAAAAAATGAAAACATAGCGTGTATTTACATTTTACAACGGGGGTGGGGGGAGGGAAGGGAAGGGAAGGGAAGGGAGGGAGGAAGGAGCGAATTTAATCGTCGAGTGCGAAATTACTTTCTAACTGAGCGTTCCCTGAAGAAGTTCTTTGCCCGAAGCCGGGTTTCCGGCACCGCCGCTATTCTTTCCGCGAATCCTTTTGTCCATCCAGTTGCACTCTCGATTAATTGCTTTCGAGGAATCCGCCTGTCTCTCTCACCTTTACCTCCATGCTCGATAGTCCCTTGCCCCATTTCGCGAACTGCATTCTACGATCTTACATCGTCATTAAACCCTCATCGACTTCATGTTCACTAATGAGCGTTACCGTCGTCCCTTTGCGATTCGTTCGTCCAACAGATTTCCCCCTTCTCTTCTCCTCCTCCTCCTCCTCCTCTCCGGTTTATACCGGGGGACCGAGACGAAAGGACCTCTTGAGGTAAGACTACGATTGCCTGGTTTTCTATGTCGTGTCTTCCATCCCATTTATATTTTGCGATCGAAAAAAATCGAAAAATCAACATCCTCCTTCCTCCTCCCTCCCCCCTTCCTGCCCGAATTTCCCCCACGATCATCTCATCATCTACTCTGTCCATTGCTAGATTAAGCGTATCACACGTGATGCGACAACCAGAGGTAAGATATTACTCTCCGTCTTTTTCAGACGTTTCTCACGCCAAGTATAATATCACGTACTTGCGAATCACACGTGACCGCGTGTTTTCTCCGTTCTCGATCGTTTGCATTTTTTTTACATCGATCATCTGTGAATCTTTGTTCCTTTTATTTTTCTTCTTCTTCTTCTTTTTTTTTTTTTTTTCTCTCTTCATCGACCCTTCTTTACGTTTCTCTCATTTCTTTCCGTCAATTACACGCGTGTCTCTATATATACCCATAACGGAATTCGGGATTTTGTTGGTTCTCTTTCGTTAAAAAAAAAGAAAAAAAAAAAAGGAAAAAAAATCACACTCTCATCTCAGGTTTATCACGAGTTTTCATTTTTATTATTTTCCCGCGCGCTGGTTCACATCTTCTCTTCGCTTGTCTTTCAATTTCTTCCTCCAGTAGTGTCTGCATATCTAATCGATGCTCGAACGATTCCGGCCCGGGCCATTCTCACGAAATTCTCCACGAGATTTATTTGATCCTCGCCTCGTGTCAAAAAATCACAAGATCGTATTCTTTATATCGGGAGAAATCGATCGGGGTTTTTTTTTTTTTTTACACGCGACATTCTGTTATCTGTATCATTAGGAATCGTCCAAATTTTTATCGTCCATCTCCTCATGGTCGCGCGTGTACACACTGTTTTTTCCCCAAATGGAAATTTCGAGCCGACGTTTCTTTCCAGAGAATTTTTTTTTTTTTTTTTTTTTTTTTCGACAAGTGACGGAGTCAAAATATGCGATGGTCCAAGGTACGAACAGGTACACGAGCACCAGTAGCCCACGTTATAAAATACTTGTGCATCACGTAGCGATCGAATGAAAGAGGACACCACACGCGCGCATACATACACACCTATGTACATGCACACGCACATACGTACGTACACACACACATACGAGACACACAAGCGCGTGCGCGCGCGCACACACATACATATATATATACACATACGCGTGTGCACGGCGCGTAAGCGCCTGTATAGATGCACAGTGCTTTTGTAGGGTCAAACATTGCCGGGTGATAACAATATCGACATTCCTGGCACACGCCAAATTGAGTCCGTTTTTCTTTCTTCCTTTTTTTTTCCGGTTTTTTTTTTCAAAACGCAATAAACGCGAGAAAATGAAGATGGAATTGTCGACGGGGTTTACAGGACGATTGATGTGATGAGATTTTTTTTTTTAAAGCTGAGAGTTATTTGTGCTCGGTTATTTTTATTAAACGTGAATTTACAAGAATATAAAAAGATCATTTTCGGTAATTTTTGATTTTTAATTTTGTCAAATGTTAATACATTTTTATGTTCTTGCTTTTTGGGGGGAGGGGGGAGAAAAGAGTGAGTTTCTGATTTTCATTTTAATTCGATTAGAAAAAAATAATGTTTAAAGATCGTGAGACGAAAAAGTTTACGCTACTTTTTTTTTTTTTATGAATCATCGTGTATACGTTCGAGGGAAATTATCGAAACAAAAAATAAAAAAAAAAAATAAAAATAAAAAAAAATATTGCATGTAACGGAATTACAAATTTTTAAATATTTAAACGATCGTTCGATTTGCATTTACATCGATTGGATTGACAGGTCGATATGTCGAATATCAAACTTTTCGAATTAAACTTTACAATCCGACATTTGTGTTTTCAAAACGATACTCAATTCGGTTTAAATGCCACGAAATGCCTCGAATCGTCGAACTTTCTCTCTCGATTCTTTCCACGTATATTATGAAAAGAATCGAAGAAACTTTCGATGTTGTTTGACGAATAATTAACACAGTATGCGTAGCAAACACAAGAAACCCCCCCCCCTTTTTTTTCTTCTTTTAATTAGACGTGAATGTATAATAATATCTGCGAAACTATGACGATAAATTCAAGAAATACCGACTGTCGCAATGCTATCCTGTTGCCTAGCTTCTCCTGTCACTATATACAAGAATAACAGCTAGCTACATGATTATCATAGCATGCTATATTTTTTTCAAATTTTTACGTGTTCTACACGATTATCAAGTATAACTGCTCGTGCAAATTAAGCTTTCTTTTTCTCTCTCTTTCTCTCTGTCTCTTTCTTTTTTTTTTTTTTCAATAATTTCTCAATTTTTCCTTTTTTTTTTCTTTTTTTTAAATCTCGTTGTTCACCCCTCTCTATGTTTAAAAAGCCTAGAAAAGGTTGTCGCGTGAAACATGTAGTATTATCAACTCGATTAATCACACGCTCTGTTTATAATTATCGCTCGTATTATTATTATCGTTGCCATTATATATTCTGATTACAATTATTATCACGAATTATCATATATTTAATACCGACCAATTGTCACAGCTGTTAAAACACTTTCTCCTTCTCTCTGTAATTTGAACAGGCTACACAACACGTTCTAATCGATAAAAATACATTTTATTCTTTTTTTTTTCTTTTTTTTTTCTTTTTTTTTCATCATTACAGCTTAATGCGATACCAATATTATACCATTATCATTATCAATTTTATTATTATTACATCACATAATATGTGCATAAATACATAAGGCGAGTATATTTGCTTGGCTCCTGCATGCGCTCTCTTCCTATTTCTCTTTTTCTCTTCATTTCTTTCACAATTCTTCACGTTCTTTCTTCTGGTCGCTTCGAAAAATTTTTTACTACTACTTTTTTTTCTTTAACAATCTTCAAATTTCTATTACTTTGTCTCTCGTCTATATTTTCTTGTACAAATTATGGTGGTGGTTTATAATTATACATATATTTATATATACATATATTTATTACCTATATATTATATATATATACACAGTTTTTTTTATATATATATATTATATAATATATTTCATATGTTGCCTATATATTTTTCTCTCTGGTAGTTCTGGTTGAGAAGCTTTTGGTTCGAACAAAGTTCCATATTCACTTCTCCTTGTTCCATTCCGTGAAGTCACGTCGATTCTTCACGAATACGGAACACGTTGGTTTGTTCTCTACCTGGTTGCAATTCTTTCTTCTTTCTCTTTTTTTTCTCCAGTTCTCCTTTATGTCTCGACGTTATTTGTTACCTTATCATCACGATTTTTCTTATTCTTTCCCTCCAAATTTCACCAGATATTTTTGCTTTTCCACGAAATAGCATGCGTACATTTTTTGGACTCTTTAAATATTTCTTTTTTTTTTCCCCCTCCACTTTGTACTCGTTTTTTTTGGGAGGTAAATCAGGTGAAGGGGATTTCCGTCACGGATCCGTTGACGCTCTACGTTTCGTGTATATTCTCTCTTTCTCTCTTGTTCTCGTCGCTATTTCCGATTCGAATCTCGGTTTGAAATCGAGTTATCGATTCAATTGTGTGCATCGACTATCTGGGTTCGGTTTCGGTTCCGATTCATAGGCGTGTGTTTTGTCGATTTTTCACGTTTGTTGATTTGTACACAAGAAGGGATCCATCGAATTGTTGGATTTTTTTAATACGTTTAGGATGATGGGATACGATAGTTATACGGGGATATATATATAAAAAAAAAAAAAGTATCGTCCATTATAATTAAAGTACCATGAATACGCAAAATTGAATACTGAATTTATTATGATTTTATTGTCATCCTGAACGTGTTAAAAAAGTCAAAAAAACGATCAAAAGGATTCGAGATTTGTAAGAATAATGTTTTATTAGAATTATAATGAAATTTTATGAAATAACAATATCAAGCCTCGATTAGACAAATTAGAACTACGTAGATACGCTAGATTAGATGCTTAATCTTCCTGTCACTGACTCTGCTACGTAGTCGCGTCTGCTTCATTACACAGTAGCGTTTGGATCACAAGTAGCACGAAGAAACTGTATACATAAAATTAGAAATCCTCGAAAGAACGGTTCAGAAATGAGAAAGGAATTTCACAGAGGTCCACGCACTTGCACACGGTATTAAAAGAGAGAGAAAAAAAAAGAGAAACGATCGGGAAACGAAACATTTCAGAAACGAGATATAAGATCTATTATGTATATTATATAACCTTCTTTTAATTTTTTTTCTTTTTTTTTTTTTTTTTTTTTTTTTTTCTTTTCAATCCAATAAATCCTTCGTAATTAGCAGCGCGTTAGTAGAAATCGATAATGCAACGTCATCTGTGAATTTAAACGTTAAACTTTTTGTCGCGTTATCGTTTTAAGTCGATAAGGAAGATGGACATACGATCGGTAAAATTCACGACGACAAAATTCTCTGGTATCGCGTTTAAATCGAAAAGAAAATAAAGAAAAATAAAAAGAGAAATTCTGTAAGTTTGATCCTTCGAAAATAATGACGGATGAGAGTGACGTGTGTATATGGCATGTGCGCAGGCTCGGAAAAAACGGCAGGAAGAGGTGGAGAAGATACGACTGGAAGAACAACAACGAAAGCAACAGGTAATCCTAAAATCGTTGTTACACGTTAGCCTGGATTCTCTCTACTATTCCGTACTTCACATTTTCTTTCATTCTCTATCGCTCGTTTTTCAAAAATAAAAATTTAGCCTGGAAATTTCCTAACTTTATTCACGTTATTCCAGGTAACAATGTTATTTACCGATAAATTAACTTCCAATTCGTTTATTCGATTCTTCTTTTCCTTTTCTCTTTTTATTGTAGATTCAATTATAAATTTATAACTTTTTTATTTTTCTTTTTCCCTCTCGTGTTAAAAGTCTATTTTAAAAAACTGATTCTTCAAACATTCTAAAAGGATTTAAAGAAATTTCTTTTGAAAGTGGAATTTAATTTGTCGTTCGAATTTAATCAACTCGTACGAGAATCGCATGTTTCGTCTTTTTTCCCTTAATTACGTTTTTGTCCCTCGTCGAGTTTTCTCCTTCGTCGAATTTTATTTGTTTAATTTTTTTTCTTTTTTTTTCTTTTTTCTTTTTTTTTTTTTTTCTTTTCTCACTCTGTTCCATGTGAAAAATACATATGCCTCTTCAACTTCATTAGTTGCTTTTTAGAAGAACAATATTTAACGAACGAGAGAAAAATGACCACGAGCATTCTCTGTGATTTCTCAGGAACGCGAGCTGAAGCGGCAGCAGGCAGTTATGCTGAAAGAACAGGTGAGTCTAAAACGAATTTTTCTTTATTTTTTCCTCTCTCTTTCTCTCTCTCTCTCTCTCTCTCTCTCTCTCTCTCTCTCTCTCTTTCTCTTTTTTTGGATCGTTTTCTTGAATCGTGTCATTGCTGTAGAATAGACAGTGTGCGAGTGTGTGTGTTTCTTTATTTCTCTCGTAGAAATATATGAGCTTCCGTTTCGTGTACACACATTTTTTATCTACATATATCGCTTATATTCATTCGTATCTCCATTTACTAATCTCCTACGCGATTAAATATCAAATTATAATATATTATATATCTCTATTTTCATCTTGATATATACATATTTAGATTTTTACTATTTTTTATTTATTTTACTACTTTTTTTTTCTCTTTTATTTTTAAAATATGCACATATTTCTTTGAATGTTATTATATCCTTTTTTTTTCTATTTTTCTATTTTTAAATATTTTTAAATAAAAATCGCATCGTTTGTTTTTTTTATATGAAAAAAAAAAANAAAAAAAAAAAATAAAGCTATATGACGGTGAGGAGATCCATAATTATCGATGCTTTTATAAATCATATAAAGACACGCTATATCAGAGTTCTGTTATACGTATTTGCTTCTTTAGTTTTTGTAAACTGTAATTTCGTCTCTTTTGTTCCTCGAACGTCGCGATCTAAGATTGCTTTGAGTTTCGTTTGAGACACGGGTGTGAGTTTGGTCTTGGCGTAGCAACGATATGGATTGAACAATCTATCTATTAGAATAAATTTAAATAAATTTCCAAAATTTGTACTTCTTTCAAAAAACGTAACATATGAAAATTGTCATTAATCAATATTGACCAACGATGTTGATTTTACAACGATATGAATTGATCACTGTTCCAATTTTTTTTTTATCTAATTTTAAAAAGGATATTAACAAAAACACTTTGAAGCTGATTGACGAATTCAATGTTTTTCGATTTGAAAAAATTCACTTTTTTATAACGATGATTGATAAATGCGCGAGAAAGAAAACGAATTGTTCTGACCGTGTAAGGTAGTTGAGCACTGGTGGACTGTGGATGTGTTTTGTGCCGCAGATGTACATGCAGGAGCTCACCAAGCAGCGCGAGATGCTCTACACCGTCGAGCTGGTATGTCTCATACCCAATCTAGTTTAATTAAAACGACTTTACTAAAATGGAACGAGTCGAATTTACAAATTTTAAACTCGTCATTGTTTATACCAATAAAAAGAAAAGAAAATGAAAGAATTTTTATCGATCCTTCGTCTTTGATGATCGATGGATTAAATTTTAAAATCGATATATTTTAAATAATATTTTATTTTTTAAATTTAATCTAATTTGAATGATATATTTGAAAATTTAACTTTTACAATTTTAAGAAGAGAATTTTTAATTTGAAATTTTCATAATTAAATATTTCACTTGAATAATTTTATTATAATTTTTTTTTATTAGAAATATGTGAATAAATAACGAACGATCGATAATGCGAAAATAAATCGAGTTGACGAGTTTAAAGTTATCATATATAGTTGTGAATCACTAGCTAAAACTAACTAATCTGCACTTTGTCAGTTCCTTGTCGAGAATTTTAAATTCATCTACAAGTCATCGTCGAATAAAATCGCATTCAAAACAATATATTTTGCCACGCGAGCTATACTAATGCTTTTTGTAATATTCACGTTCACTAACCAGTTCTTCGGTGATAACATGTCCATTCCTCGCTTCGATCATATCGATAGAATATTCAGATGCTTGTATCTCACATGATCAACGAGCATAATAAAAAATTTATATCTATAGAAATTAAAAAAAGAAAGAAATGATAAAATGCATGGTCAAAACGTATTAATCATTCGAAAAAATTTATCAAACTTACCAAAGTTGAAACAGGTTGGGTAAAAGAATAGTTTTGCACGGTGTTTTTGAACAAAAGTCTACTATCAAATGTAGCCTCTTTTGAAACACCTTGGAAACGTAGAAGTTGTTGTAGCCCGTGTGTGCCACAGTTGTGCTTTTAACAAAAATATCTTACGAGAAATTCTCTGCATGGAATGTCGTTGATTCTCTATGTATCTTTTTTCTCGGTTCAATGGTTTCTCGTTAAATAATTTAGGAAAGAGAACGAAGGAGGCAGCACATGGCATTGGTTCGAGCGTTAGAAAACCGCCGAAAAATGGAGGAAAGGGAGAAAAAACGATTGGAGGCGAGAGCTGAGAGAATAGCAACGAAAGAGAAACGTGCCGAACAAAGGAAGATGGAGATGGAACTGATCGAACAGATCAGAAAGCCTGTTGAAGATATGGAACTAACTGGTATGTCTTTGTGAAGCTTTTGTTCATGTAATTTGTAAATTCTGTAACATGTACTGAATTCTCTGGTTTCAGATCATAGATCACTGCCAGAATTAAAACGAATACCTGGTCTGAAATTATCCGGCCAAGCGTTTGCAGACATCGTAATGGTGTTTGAATTTCTACATAATTTCGGCGAGACTTTAGGCTTTGGTAAGTGATTGTTCAATAATCGAATAAAACTTTAAAGCAATCATTATTTCATGTAGATATAGTTCTAATTAATAATTTCTATAGATATAGTTCAAATATTAATCTTCATTTTTAGATATGGAATCGCTCCCAAGTTTAAAAAGCCTTCAATTAGCGTTGCTCAATGACGAGGAAGCAGAGGAAGAGCTTCTGTCCGTGATGACACATCTGTTAGTATGCGCAATCGAGGATCCAGGAATCCCTCAACCAGCGAGACACACGACAGGCCTTGGTCAAAGCCTCCGACAAGCTGACATAACGCATGCCAACATCAGTGAGGTGTTACGAATCTACTTATACGCGAACGCGACAGGAGAAGTGAAGGCTCTGACAGGAGTATGTCTAGAACGAGAACGCGATAAGAAATTTGCCGATCATCATCAGAATGGTGGTGATTATGCTTCGACCTGTTCGGGCAAAAATGCTCAATTTTACGAGCATCTACATAATAACGAAACATGGAGGATGTCCGAAAGGTTGCGAGACAAACCATTCCTAGCTTTGAATCCAACACACAAGGCACAAATGCTCGCGTTCCTTTGTAACGAGCTATTGCAGAACAAAGCTGTGATCAGACAGATCGAAGGAAGCTTGGAAACAGTAGCTCAATTAAGAAAAGAAAGATTCGTATTGGACACAAAGATAAGAAAGTAAGTATTTTTATTCATGATTTAAGGTTATGAATTTAGAGTGAGATTAATAATTTTATTTGTTATTATATTTATGTAGATTGAGACAGTTACATAGTCGAAAGGTACGAATGGAAGCAGTGGGTGTAATAGTTAATAAAACTGGAGACACCATTACAATTGAGAAAAAAGAGGGCGATGAGGAGGGTAACACATCATCAACGGCAGTAGGTACGACACCCACTCCTGATGAGATTCATCATGAAGATGAAGTTGAAGACATGTCCGAAAATGAGAGTGAAGGAACTCAACCTGAGGAGGTAAATTATATAATTTAAAATATATTGATTGATCTGTTATAAAATAAAGATTTTATGCATTTATATATGTATAATTTAGGAAGAAGACAAAAATCTCTCTGGTGAAGAGCTCGGTAAAAAGTTGGACAAATTATTAAAACAATCAGAAGAACAATTGCAAAAATTGAATAGCTCTTCAAAACAACTACGAGCCCACATATTTGGTCAAGATAGGTATTGGAGAAGATATTGGGAGTTAGCATGCGCAGGTGGCATTTTCGTCGAGGCCATGGAAAGCGCAGAACCTGAAATCCTCGAGTTGCAAGCTGAATTAGACGAAAAGTACAAAGATGTATCGATGGAGGAGAAAAGAGAAACAAAACAAGAAGACACTAAAGTCGAAAATCGCGAGAATGAAGCTCCTAATGACGTAAAGAAGGAAAAGAAGTTCAATTCAAATGATCAAGAAGATATGAAACCTTTAATAGAGAAAACGAAATCTGAAATTGAAGATGTTAATTGTAAGAAAGAACCTATGCAAAACTGTGAAAATTTAACGAATGTTAAAGAAGAGAAAAAGAATGATTTAGATAATTCAATGACTGATGCAAAAACCAATGTTACATCTGAAGAGATTAAACAAGAAACAGAAGTAATTAGTATGGATGTGGATGTCAAAGAAGAAACAAAAAAAGAAAATGACGAAACGGATGAAGATATGAAACCAGCGGTAAAGATGATGGAAGATAAAATTGTTGAAACAATTCCAAACGGTGATAAATTCAATCATGTGAATAACCTTCATAATGGGAAGGAATTGAATGGCACCTTTATTTCCAGTAAGATTTCCTCAATCTATTATACATTAAAAAATCTTTAAAAATGTTTGTGCTAATGTTATTTACTTTAATAATTTCAGATAATAGTAACGAATCGAATTGGTTCTCAATTTTACCTCGGGAAACTTGTGATACTCCAGGACCAAGTACCAAACAAATATTTGGAATAGCCGAACCAACTGAACTTAGAATACCAGTATTTCCTCCACCGGCTAGTCCAAATTATGATAGATGTGATAGTCCTGCTCCTTTAATTTTGACTCAAGACGAAGCAGCGCAACTTGAATATTTAAAAGTTCATGGTCTACCACCTCCTGGAGAAGCTAAACCAGTACCAAATGGCAAGTAATACGTGATAACTAATTTCTTAAATTATCTAAAGTTATACTAATGTATTATATTGTTCGTTTTAGACTTAAGATATGGCTGGTGGAGAATAACGGATGTCGATACGTTTCAAGAATTGTTGGAACATCTTCATTCTCGCGGTGTTCGCGAAAAAGAACTAAAACGTACAACGTGGGCGACTATGGAATCTTTCTTAGCTGTTACAGGCAAGATCAACGTAGATCCTGGCAATCTTACTGCTACAGAACTTCAAGCGACACCTGATGAACCTGATACGCCAATTCCAAAACCAGACAATCCGGCAGTCTGGAGTGAACAAGTTGCGCTACGCGTGGATGCGCAATTATTGGAACAAGTTGAGGCCCTAGAAGATAAAGTCGCAAATGCCAGCATGCAGGTCAAAGGCTGGAAACTGCCTCCACGGGCAGGAACCGAGGAGGCTGAAGAAATTGAAAAACTGAACGAAATGGAAAAGATCAGTGCAGTTGAACAAGCACGGCAAAGGTTATTGTCTCTAGAGGCCGCTATAGAAAGGAGATATTTGAAACCACCGTTAGGTGTTTGGTAAGATATTTAGATATTTATCTAGAATTTAAATATCACAAATTTCAATTGAGAATTTATTCCATTCATTTATTTAAAATTATAGTACGGGAGATCCAAACTTAGCGGCTTTAAAGGCAGAACAAGCAGCTGCTGCAAATGCGAATTCGAATAATTCGGATCAGAGCAATCAGACCCCAGTACCTCAAGAAGAAACAACTCCAAGAGGGCTAAACAACTGGCGAGAGGCAACAGCTCGAGCACATACATCCGCTCAGCTGGCCATGGCACTTTATATGTTGGAGGCTAGCATCGCTTGGGACAAGAGCATCATGAAGGCTGTGAGTCTAACACCAGCTAGAAACTCGGTCTGCGTCAAGCTACGAAACCGCTGCGTCTCACTCAAAGCTACCACTCAATACAATCAGCTATTGACTACTTCTCAGGCCTCTGTGGGTATTCGCACTAACTTACTAACCAAAGTACCCTCTTCTTACTTCCTGCGTGATTCTTCTATCCTTCCTTGCACAATGAACCACAGAGAGCATATCGCTTTCAAAAATGATTGGTAAATGTTTGGTCAAACGAAATGCTCTTATCGTGGCACTTTCCGTAACATGTTCAAATGTAATATTGTAAGGAAGTTAAACGAATTCATGAATATTTTTAAGTGCGAATAATGCGGCAGTCATAGTTGTGAATTAATGAAAAATAAAATTGGAGAATTAATTGTTTTAATATAAAACTTACAATGCATTTTGAAAAAATTGCTATAATTTAAAAGAAAAATAATTTATTAATGTGCTAAATGGTGGTTAGAGTCTAACGTAACGGTAGCATGCAAGAAAATGCCGCTTATCGTTTACTAATTTTTTCCTTTAATGCTTCATATGATTCCTTTTGTAGAATAGTTTCTATATTTAGTTATAACTATATAATTATATGCATAGTCTTAAAATATTTTATTATTTTGGTTTTACTTTATACAAATTTTCAGTTATTCCAATCCACCATTTATATATCTAAATTTAGTTATACATTAAATTATATAATAATCAAAATGCATGATACAAAGAAACTAAAATTGCTTTGCACTAATTTTGTTAATTATATATTTCTAAATGTTAAAGTTTATCTTCTTATTTATTATATGTATTTTTTGTTGATTAACATTTATTGCATTTATGGGTTTAATTTTAAATGCTTAATTAATAAATGCTGAAACTGAAATCAATATTTTCGAAATATGCGTTTTATCATTTTAAATTGGAAAGTTTTTTTTCTTGTTACAGAATTGTCAATTTTGTCATAGCGGAGATAACGAAGACAAATTATTATTGTGTGATGGTTGTGACCGCGGCTATCATACTTATTGTTTCCGTCCAAAAATGGAAAACATTCCTGATGGTGACTGGTAAGAAATTGTATTTTAAATTATCAAATAATGATGATAAGTTCATTTGTAATTAAACAATTACAATTATGAATATATTTTAGGTATTGTCACGAATGCATGAATAAAGCAACAGGGGAACGAAACTGTTTGGTATGTGGAAAGAGAGTTGGTAAAAATTTAGTATTATGTGAACTCTGTCCAAGGGCTTATCACACTGACTGCCACAATCCTGTTATGCCAAAAGTAAGTGATTTTTTTTATCAATATTTACATATATACATATATATTTAGATGTGAATATATTTTTTTAAAGAAATGTGTTATTCTCGTTTATTTAATTTACTTATCTCATATTTTTAGATGCCAAGGGGAAAATGGTATTGTTCTAATTGCCACAGTAAACAACCAAAGAAGAGAAATAGTAGTCGAAGGAGTCATACCAAAGGGGGAGGCACCAGAGAAAGTGAAAGTTCTGATCATCCACCAGCTAGGTGATTACGTTAAAAAAAAAAACAAACACTGTCAACACGCTGATTTAACAATGTTTGACATAAAATATACAATAGGGAAAATAACTACGAAATTATGACTCAATTATAATATTCAGCGAACGCAAACGAACAACCAATTTCCGATCGAATAGAAAACAAAAAGAAACTGTTTTAAAACGAATGAACATAAATGCATACACATCACTCTCATGCGATTATACTCGACTTACATCTTCGACCCATATCGTACATACTCGTCGAAAATTATGTTGTAAGAAAATATTTACTTCATACAGGGTGTTCCGCGATAGATAATATATAGTTAATATTCTTCATATATTAAAAATTATTGATAGGTAGGTTTTTCTTCATTCAAGTGATATTCTGTATCTTTATGAATACTATCGTGTCATATCTCTTCTCGTCGGGGGACACCCTGTACTTCGTACAGTGTGTTACGATCATCGACTAACGGGTTGGGTATTTTCTTAAAAAATTCGTCGTAATGGTAGAGCTGTCTTCAGGTTCTATGAAAATGTATAAAATAATAATACTAATAATAGTAATAATAATAATAATAATTATAATAATAATAATAATAACAACAATAATAATAATATTAATACTGTAATAATAATAATAATATTAATAATAAACCATAAAAGGGCAAAAACGACGAGAGAGAAAAAAGCGAGACCAAATAGAACGAAAGACAAAGAGTCAGAAAGACGAAATGTTCCATCGAGAACAACGTACCCGTCTCAAGCAGAAAATACACGCTCGAATCTTAATGCATTCGTCCAGAAGCTTTTAAGACGGAAAAACCTCCTGCAAACGAGAAAGATAATCGTGCAAATAATTTCTATTGTTTTGCGTCGCAGTCCAACGCCGTCAACGGCATCGAACACACACGTAGAGGACGTCAGTTCATCGGAACCAGCAACCCCAACTGCCTCACCACGGAAGGAGGGAAACAATAGGACGCTCACGAAGAAACAACAACGAGAGTTGGCTCCTTGTAAGGTGCTACTCGAACAGTTGGAGCAACAGGACGAGGCCTGGCCGTTCCTCTTGCCGGTGAACACCAAACAGTTTCCTACCTACAAGAAAATTATTAAAACACCCATGGATCTCAGTACTATTAAGAAGAAATTGCAGGATTCCGTGTAAGTTACACGCGTACCAACGACTACTAGTTAATTGAACGTACTCTCTATTTAGAAATGCCTCTTTCCCTAAACATAAAAAAAAAAGTTCATCTAAGATCTCTAGAAAAAAGCTCTAACTTGATCGTCAGCTTCAATCCGAAAAAATTGGAAAATTGCGAACATGTTCCAAAGAGTGCTTCTCGATACAGGTACAAGTCTCGCGATGAGTTTTGCGCCGATGTCAGACAGATGTTCATCAACTGCGAGGTATTCAACGAGGACGACAGTCCCGTGGGGAAGGCCGGACATGGGATGCGCAGTTTCTTCGAAATGCGTTGGACCGAGATTACTGGCGCACCACCTCCACACCCGCAAACGCATAGCTGAGGCTCGGTTCGTTCTCGCAACACCTGCAACAGTTTTGCCCACTTCTACTACTAGAGGGTAAAACCCTCGAGAGTATCATTAGGAATATCATCGAAGAGATTAATCGCGAGACCTGTTTTCTCTGTGCTCTGTCGGCCTCGTTCTAGCGGTCGATTGAACAACTTTAATTCTAATAGAGAAAAAAATAATAATAAAACTCCACGAATGCGGATACATCTTCGTGCGCGTCGCGTTACGTGCGTGTTCTATTCGTCTCTGATCTTTTATTCGTTATTCGCCCGTAATCGACGCTCGCGTGGGCGCTTCTCGCATTCTAACCATACATATACTTTAATGCTCGAAAATAATCCAATGGTGGCGAACGTTTTTAACGGCCCGTACTTCTCTCTGTAGCATCAACGATGAACTTAAAAAACGCGATGTTACAAGAATTCTATATTCGTCGAGACGCTTCTGCCGAACAAAACTCAAGTTGCGTTTAACGAACCTCATAAGGATTGTAAGTAGGATAAATAAGAGAAGCTTTATCGAGGCCAGAAGCCGTAACAGAGATTTTACGTATACAATTACGTTTTGTGATTTGGAGCTTTTTAAAATCGACGCGACTAAAATATCCATATGTGGGATACTCTATTGAAGCCTCCAACCTGACCTCCTCCTCGAGTAGAAATGAAATGCAATGCAGATGGTCACTGTACTTACCAAGTAAAACAAGTAAATTTTGCCTAAGCGAACAAGATGTAATTTGCGATTGTATTATACAGGCTTAGTGCCGGCAAAAGAAATATTTTGCAAAGTAATGAATGTGAAAAGAAGAGGTATATATAAATAAATATAAATATATATGTATAAATATGAATATAGTGTATATGTATACTATATAGATAGTCACATCACATGAAACATGCAAAACACACATAACACCTCTGCCCACAAAAACATCAGCACGATAAGGGTAACATTTGCTGTAGAGTAAGATATGCAACATGACGATGAAGTCAATCTTCCAATTAAGGACATAATTTATGCCATTCCACGGATTTTGTCTCTAATTTTTATTGATTTGTTTTTTATTTTAAATATTTTTTGACTCACACATGGGTTATTGATTAAATGATTACACATAAATATAATAATTTAATAACTCAATGTGAATTTTGACAACAGAAATGTGAATCTTTATCCACATTACAAGAAATTTTAAATAATTTACAAAGGAGAAAATTAAACTTTAAATAAATAAAATATGTATTTGAAAATGTATAAAGATAAATATGAACAGTTTTTAATAACTATGTTTTAAAAAATCAATTTAGCATATTCTAAATCAATACTGCAATTATTCAATTAATATCATTCGAATCAAATATCATATTTAAAAGCAATATATATTAAAGTTCTATTTATTTTAATGAATGATTAATTGTATACGTTGAATGGCACGTTTCTTTTAACAAAGAAAGAATGAAATTATAAATTTTAAAGCAAGTAATAAACGATCGTTTTTTCTTTTTTTTTCTTTTTTTTTTTTTTTTAAATAGTTTTATCCTATATGATGCGTAGCATTACTATGAAATGTAAGCGTCGTTGAATTTTATCCGCATCGAGTTCCAAACAGGACCTCATTTAATTGTTCGTAATAATACGTCAGTTTTTTAAGCGATATATTCGATTTTTCGATAGGATTATAATAATGTAATATCTCACATGCAGTGTACCCGGGATGATGAACAACAACCCAAACACGTTTCGAAATGAATATCGTGCATCAGGGCGTTGTAAGAACCTACTACGTATGAATGATGGTGTCGGTAGTAAGTTTTGGATTAATTAATAAATCGCGGTACCTTCGCAAATGTGACCATCGCGTGACGTTGAAACGATTAACACAATGATATCTTGTTTTTTATGTAATTGATGTACATTATTGCTCGTAATAGCGGATAGTTATGTAATAACGAAGGTTAAAGAAAAGAGAGAGAGAGAGAGAGAGAAAGAGAAAAAGAGCGTACGTAAGAGAGAGAGAGAGTTGGTTCGGCCGTAGTGATATGTGCTAAACATTCGTAGTATGTAAAAGTATTAGCTAGATTATAAAATGCCGTGTGAAAACGATTACAATGTGAAAGATGATTAAAAAAAAAATATGCGAGATGCAATTGGATACGCAAAATGGATGTATTAACATCCTGATATAATCTAAGAACGATTGATAGCGGTAAGATCGTAACGAGTAAATCGCGCGTTTCTTTATTATGACTTCTTCATTTGCAAATACCATGAATATGTAAAAATTTATATTTTTTTTGTTAATTTTATATTTCTATAAATCATCAACATACGCTTTTTATTTTTTAAAACAATCGTTATTTCTCATAATAATAAATGATATAAAAAGATATATATTGTATAATTTGATACGTGAGCGCAATGTCGGGGCATTTCGCGATCTTACCGAAGTTCTTAGAATATAAATCGACATAAATGTATGCATAAATACATGTGTCACTTTATGCACGCCTTGCATCCTCGTATTATACTCGATGCATTAAACATCTCATACATTCAAACACACTACCACCAACAACAAGAACAAATAATTTTTTAAGATTCAATTATTATTTAAATAGTACAGTTACATTGTTAGTATGAATAACGACGCTTTTTATACGAATTTTAGTTTTTAACGTCGATCTTATGATATATTATATGGTATAATGATAATGACAATGGTAATAACAATAACGATAAATGATATCGATAATGGAACAGATTAAAGAGAAATAAGAAACAGCGCAAATGAGAAAGAGAATACGAAGAAAGAACGGAAGAGCGAGAGAATGAGAGTGTACGAAAGATTATCGAAAGACAAAAAGAGTGTGTGTTTAAGTTAGATGATTGTCTATAGTATAAACGAAGGCATACGTTAGGTAGCCTTGATGCTATTTAAACAGACTTAATTAATGTATTGCAAATGAATTAATAAAGTGTAAGCGAAGCGTGTATCTGTACAGTGAAATTTTTTCTTTCTAAATTATTTCAATTACTGAATTTTGAGAACAAAGATTATTGAAATGATTCACATTTTTTCATTCACAAACAGAAAGAAACATAGAATCACTTTTTTTATTATAATTTATAATGTTATTTTATATTTTTATTCTTTTTTACTTTAATTAATTATTAAGAAATTATTATTTTATCAATGGAAACAAAAATTATACTCGCATTCATATTTTCCGCGGTCGCCATACTAGTTTTACATTCGAGATTTATTTCTATGGTCATAGAGTGAATGCAAACATTGCACTTGATTGTATAGCATCTACTGTTCGTACCGGTAGAGAGGTTAGGAACATTTTAATGTTCTTAACATATCACTTTTTGTAATATTATTTGTACGAATTTGACATACACATTTTTTTAAGCATGCGATGACGACTCTCAATCATTTTCGAAGATCTGTCAGTAAGTGAATTTTACATAATGTTGAATTACATCCGTGATCGTAATGTCAATGAGCTCCAATAAAAACAAAAAACAAATTATAATAATAACTTCAGTATGTATTTTAATTTGAATAATTTCAAGTAATAGAACAATCAAAGTATATTTTATATATCAATAAACTAATATCAGAGTATATATCGCTATATCAATACTTTGAATATAAAATATAATAAAATATAATAATAAAAATTAAAAAAATTTTTCGCAATATATTAATAGATTATAGAATAATTTAATTCTTTTTAAAAATTATAATAAATAAAATATATTTTAAAATATTTTAAATATAAAACATGTGATAATAAATAAAATAATTGAAAATATAATAAACAAATCAACTTTATATAAATAATTTTTTATTATTAAATTAATAATTGATTATTTGTAATATACATATATTACAAATAATATAACATATTGCGTAATATTTTTATAATACATTTTTATATATACATGATGATGAACACGCGAAAAAAATTAATTTATAATTTATTATTATTTCAAATTATGATTTATTTCAATATTTGTAAAAGATTAATTAATGATTTAATTCATATTTTATATTTTTTCAGGAGCTGTCCAATTTTTACAACCACATAAGAACAATGTTTATGTTAATAATTTCAGATTATTCTTGCGAAATGAATCGAGTTTTGTACCAAAACGAATACTTATTGTAGTAAAGTTATCGCGATATTATTTTGAAAAAATACGAGAACCAAATTTGAATGAAGAACAATTCAAACAGAAATTAAAAGAAAGAGGTTCTGATTATGATTCTATGATGATTAGTCATTTAGCAACCGAAAATGTAAAAAAAAAAGTAACCGAAATTTTAAAAAAATTGAATATAGAATATAAACTAATAAATAGGTATATATAATTTTCGAAGAAATCTTTTATTGAAAAGAAAAAAATGATTATTAATAATAATATTAATATTAATTTTTAAGGAAAAATTTAAAAGCTTCGAATTTTGCTTGGGCGGATTTAATTCTTCCAATCGGTGGCGATGGTACATTTTTATTGGCATCAAATATGATATTTGATAACAAAAAACCAATAATTGGTATTAATTCATGTCCGGAAAAATCCGAAGGATATCTTATGTTACCAATGAAATATACAGAAAATATATCTGAAATTTTCGAAATGTTAAGAGCAGGTTATTATAAGGTAATAATGAGACGGAGAATTCGTACTACGATAAAGGGAGATAATATTTGGGATGTTCCTTTTCATACACACGAAAAAGGTCGCATTGCAGATGGAGAAAAGTAATAAATTTTATTATTACGTAATAAATTTAATTAATTTATAATATAAAATATTATATGTTGAAAAAAAATTTTTCATTGTTGCAGATTTTATATGCGAGAGCAAAATGAAGTATCAAGTAATTTACCAAAAGTAAGGCGTTTGCCTTGGTTAGCATTAAATGAAGTAAGTTTCATTAAATGCATCATATATCTTTTAATAATTTAGAATTTAACATCTCTTTCACATATAGGTATTTATAGCAGAAACACTTTCTGCTAAAACAAGTTCATTGCTTATAAGTATTGACGATGAAAATAAATATCATTTAGTGAAAAGCTCTGGTTTATGTATTACTACAGGAACAGGATCAACATCATGGTATAAATCAATAAATAGCGTTAATCCGCAAATAGTACAAGAAATATTGACTCTTTTAAATAACGAGAAGCAATTTACTAATGAAGAAATTGATAAAATCTGTTCTACTTTTAACAATAGCTTATATTTTGATGCAGGTAAGTATAATATTATTTAAATATAAACAATTATCACAAAATAATTATTTCTATGTATAACATATTTTAGAGGAATCAAAATTATGTTATGTTGTAAGAGATATGATAGTAAATGATCTGTGGCCTGTACCAAAATGTATTCATCACCGAAAATTTTGTAATAAGTTAACAGTAAGATCACAGTGTTATGATGCTAGTATAGTTCTCGATGGTGGCATAGCGATACCGTTTAATTTTGGCGCTACAGCAATAATGGAAACTTATCCTGAAGATTCTTTGCGATCTTTAGTCCTAGATTAACGAGTGACTTATTTCTATAAAAATTCTATTAACTTAGATTAAGGAATTAAGGGATTAAGAAAACTATCAATACTTTTAATGCGTTAAAGATTAAAAAAATGCAAGGCAGAATATTATTTTTGTACTTTAGAATGTTTTGGAATTTTGTAAAACATATTTAATTTGATATTTATATTATGCACAATTACAGATTATTACAATTTTATTAGAATTTGCATTTCAATAGTCAGATCATTAATAGTTTTGCATTTCACTGTTTTTATGATCTCATTGTATCGAGCAAGTTTATTATAACTTGATGTTTCTTATTTCAATGAATGGACAGTAATGAAATCAATACAATGGTTATATGTAATATAAAATAATATGTAATATAAAAGATTTTTTATGAAGCTTTATCTCATAAAAATAAAGGATTAAAAGTATTGTTTTAAATGTAATCTTACATTTGATATAAAATGAAAAAAATTTTATATTCTCAAAATTAATTATTCTCGTATTCTTTCGGTATTCGTATTCAACAATTTAAATTATTTAAGATAATATAAATGTCATATACATATATATATATTCTGTTATATTAAAAATATATATATATATATATATATATATCCTGTTATATTAAAAATATATATCTCTTACATTAAATATCAAAACATATTATAATTTTAAAAAAAAAATGAATTAACATGCGGTATCGTATCTGTGATAGTGTATCGAGAATAAGTATAAACAAAGAGTGTAAACAGTAAAAAAGGATAGAGATAAAATAAAAATATTGAAATCAGCAGCATCTTCAGAGTGCCACAAATGAAACACAGAAAAGAAAGATAGAAGATAATAGGAAAAAGATAGAAAGATAGAAGATAGGATAAAAATTGATTTGTAGCGCCATCTCTTGGAGGTTAATGAAATTCCTAAAGAAAAGACAGGATAAGGTAGAACAAGAATTGTGAAACAACGCCATCTCTCGAATACTTTTAAAACTAACTTTACCTTTTTAGTGATATCGTAACTCAAAAGATGGCGCTAATGATCGATTCTTTTCTTATTTCTATGCTTTCTATGTTTGATTTGCGGCACTCTAGAGATGGCGTTAATTTCAATATTTTTACTCTATCTTCATCCTTCTCATATTATTTGCTCTCTTTGTTCATATATAGTAATATATAACTCAAGACACCACACAAAACGATACCGATGCCGATATCGAAAGCGTGGCAACAAGAGGAAGAAATTTCGAAACATTCTATTGAAAATACAATCAAAGGTTACTTTATTTATCGAATTCATTTTATCTGCTATTTGCAATGCTATACAACAATTTCTAAAATATACAATTTTAAACTTAAGGCAAATGGGACTCAATATCGCACAGTTTCAATGAAAGATTGTAAACCAAATATTAATTCAAAATTATTCGCGATTGAATGAAGGAAAAATATCGATCGAAGCAATTTTTCTCGTTACATATATTGATCAAAGATAATGCAACGACTCTTCGTATACGAGCATAATAAAATCACGTCGTTATTCCGCCATCCTCGTTCGAACACGGAATTCGTCTATCATCAAACATCCTGAATTCCAGAATTTATTGAAATTATATATAGCACGATAGTCGCGCTATCCATTCTACTCGTTCCAATACTGAATACGTAAATCCCCCACCCTAACCCCATGCATCCAATCACACGTATATTTTATTAACAACACGGGTCGAGAATTCGTAATATTATATCGGATTTCAATAGGGGAGAATTACATATTAACCGTCATTAAGTTGCCGTGGATCGCGCGATCGCGTTTCCCTTACGAGACATTTCCGGCTCGCATGCATCCTGCGCGTGTAATAACGCGCGAATAATACGGTCCCGACACGTCGTATGCATAAGTAACCGGCATTAAATTTCATCTTTCTATAACGAACCTCCGCCTTCGTTTCAGAATCTTTGCTGCCTTTCGCGAGACCACACACACCTCATTATAAGAATCTTAATTTAGTCCGTGAACAAGCATATTTTTCGCATCTTCCCACAATAACGTGGAGGTTTGTATCCACGAAAATTTTTTTTTTTCCTCCTTCTTCTTTTTCTTCTTTTACTTGTTTCGGAGGGTGTGGTGAAAAAAATGTGGTAAAAAAATTCTCTACTGCATAATCTTTTGATGCTCTTAAGATACATTAAGAGATTTATCGGTAAAAAAAATAAAGTTCCACTAAAGGGATTCAAAAATGAAATTAAATACTCTAAATACGAACTAGCTAACCTAGTGATGGATTAAAAATAAAAAATTTTGAACGGTGCAAAAATTTGGAAAATAAATAGCGATACCTCGAAGCAGATTATCTTTTTTATTCCATCATTCTTTTCAAGTTGAACGCGTTGCAAATGATACGCATCATTTTCTTTCCGTTCCGGTGAGGAACGAAATATCGGTTGGAAGTTGATCGAACGAAACTTTGTTTATTTAACACCGGCTCCCACACCTAAAAATCATCCACCGTTCAATTATGGTACTCCACTCCGGGGAGGGGGGCGGGGAGGGGTGTCAGCCGCCGATATCGACAAAGTTTCGAGGAAACAACGTTGCTCCACGTTAATGCTCCCGCCGTCCCAATGAATTTTTCATACACCCACTTCCCACGTGGGGGCTCCTCCACTTCCTCGAGATCTATCATCGCGTCCAATGATTCAATTTCCATTCAATCACCGGCAATGCGACAAAAATGCGCGCAATTTGCGATTCTTCTTTGACGGACGGATCAAAAAATTTTTATTTTTTTTTTCTTTTTTTTTTTCTTTCTTTTTTCTCTTTACGATCCAATCTCGACGCGAAAAATAATAATCCCAAAATAATCGAAATCGATTCGATTGCTTGGACGAATCGAAAATTGATCTTTCTTTTTTTTTTTTTTTTTTTTTCTCTTTTTTATTCGCGAGGAGGAGAGGAATACGGGATGGCGAACAGGGATAAAGTTCCCACGGGTGGTCATCTTGAACGTTAAAAGGAGGAGATGAGGGAATTCGAGAGAGGTGCATTGGCACGTTCGATGCTGCACTTTTCGATTTGTCCTTGAAAGGGGGTTTAAAAAGACTCCCTGAACGTCAGCTGTGCCACGTTGTAGGGCTACGTACCCTTTGATCGTGGTCCTCTCGATAGCCGAGTTTTCACTCGGGTTACCCACGATCATTGGGGATAAATAAATTTCTGACTATAGTTGCCGTATATATTTTACATCATTTAATTTAACTTAATCCGAATTAAGTTCATTTTCTTATGGAACGATTCCATTTAAAAAGTGTAATAATTTTCGAAGCGATAGATCCGTAAAATTCGATTTAACGGAAAAGGAGAAATCTCGATATTTCTGTATGATTCCATTTTTTATTGGTTAACGATTTTCAAAATGATGAATGGCTTGGTAAAATGGATTCGATGGAACGATCAACCTCGAAATCGAACCTCGATGTAAATTTCTAGATTTGGAAATTCTCCAGATTTCCAGATTTTTTTTTAATGGCGATTTTAAGATTTGCTCGAACTCGAAAAATTTCTATATATTTTTACAATCGGATACGATTCCATCTCGATCCAATTAATAATTTCGAAAATGGCGGCTGTTATAAAATCGATTCGAAAATGTTCGATCGTCACGTTTTATCGCTTAGTTACCACCTCCTCCACCCACCTATCTTTAAATTGCTCGATCGATACGACCACTTACTTATATACTCTCTCCGCCGTTTCTCTTCACGTTACGTTTTTCCCTTACGTTGCACGTTTCGCGGTTTTCGAAATAATCAGCTCGACGGATCGACCGGGAGATCTGGAAGGGAAGCAACGAGAACCCATCGGTCCCGGAATTGATAGTGCAACGATTTACGGCGACAAACACGGCGCTCGGTACACGGGTTTATTTATATTCGGAATCGCAACGAGGTTGCGAATATTCGGCACGCGTTGCCGCTTCGGGCGCAAGATATGCGCGCGTGGTAACCTTTGTTTGGCGGAGCGGAGCGGAGCGGAAATTTTGTTTGTTTCACCCTTTTGTGGCGGGACTCGATCGCGTTGGACTCGATCTGCGTCTTCTTGTCTCTTGTTTATTCGCGTTTTGAATTATTATTATTATTTATTATTTTATTATTTATTATATTATTTATTATATTTATATATTATTATTTAATATTATATTATATTAATATATTATTATATATTATTATATATATTATTTTATTATTTATTATATTATTTATTATATTTATTTATTATTATTTATTATATTATTATTTTTTTTCTTACTTTTTCTCGAAAATAACGCGCGAGAAGAAATGCGGCGTATAAAAGGAAAGTATGACGAAAAGCTAGGTCGTTATCGAGCGAAATCGCGTAATAACGAGTGCCAACAGACTTGTAATTATGTTAACGTCGTTATACCTTTGGAGAGAGGCGGAATATTAACAAAATATACGTTACAGATGAATTCTCTTTCTCTTTCTCTCTCTCTCTCTCTTGTAAAAGTCTCGAGGATATTCTCTTCCCAGAGAAAATGCGCTTAATTCGACTTTCCGACTTACATTCGCGCAATTAGTCGTCCCTTTCGATCGCGTTTGAACGCGCGAAAATGTGAGAGAGAGGGAGAAAGAGAGAGAGAGAATACGTACAACTCGTGCATTGAAAGATTCTTACAAAAATACACAATTTACAAATAAATTTGATAAACTCGTGTCAGTTGCTATAGAGAATACTATTTATTTTCGAGAAACGAAATTTTATTATCATCGATTCTTATTAAAAATTCGAAACAGCTGATTATCATCTCGAACTCGATTTTCTATCGAAAGGAAAAAATGGCATCCACACGATCCATATTAGGTATAATCGTTCTCTGAAATGATCGAATCGAAATTTATCTTGTTTATTCGCGTTTTGAATTATTATTATTATTATTATTATTATTATTATTATTTTTTTCTTACTTTTTCTCGAAAATAACGCGCGAGAAGAAATGGGGCGTATAAAAGGAAAGTATGACGAAAAGCTAGGTCGTCGTCGAGCGAAATCGTATAATCATTCTCTGAAATGATCGAATCGAAATTTATCCACGATTCGTATAATCGTTCTCTCGAAATCGATTTATCCACGCAATCGATCCCCATGAAACGAAACGGAACGAAACGAGAGCAAACGGTCGCCCGCGGCCACGTCTGGCATACGTGAGTACCCAGATTTCATCCGTTTTACGCTTAACAAATTAACAGAGTTGATTCACCGCTTCGCGGGATCGTTTCAACATGGGATTTCGAGATAGCTTGCGTTACGCAAGCTCAGCAACGTGTCTTCCACCCGGCCATCTAACACTATACCCCTTCCCCCCCTCTGTCTGCGCTTCGCCCATCTCCCCTCCCACTCTATATATATATATCTCTTATTCTATTCATAAGTGTGCGAGAATTAATTACGAGACCCCTCTCATTTGCGCCAGTTATTACGGGCTTGAACGTAAGATCATTACCGAATTGTAGTCGCTGCCTCGTCGTCGAGAAATCGAAAATGCAATCTATAAAAGAGCGTGAGAGAGGATCTCCTTTTTCCTTCTTCTTTTTCATCTTCTTCATCTTCTTCTTCTGTCTTTTTATTCTTCTTCTCTTTTCTTCTCCTTTTTCATTCTTTCCTTTTTTATTACGTGCTCGAAAATGCATCTATAAACAGAATGGATCTTTCTCTTCCTCTTCTTTTTCTTTTTCCTCTCTCCTCCCGTTTATTGCTCGAAAATGCATCTATAAACAGAATCTTAGAGATATTCTCAGGGGACAAAATCTTCTTTCCCTTCTTCCTCTACCCTTTCTCTCTATTTCTTCCCCGCCACTTTTATTATACGTTTGAAAATGCGATGTATAAACACGGGACGGGACACAATCTCTCTCTCTCTCTCTCTCGGTGCCCCTCCCTTCTTCCCGCACCTTCTCCTCTTTTATTACGCGCGTTCCGACCACTCGATGTTAATGTATGCGAAAAGTCTGAGAGAGCGAGCTAGGGATCGATCGATCGTTTCGCTCTATCTGCGTTCCACGCGTTCGTGTTGCTAGAAAAGGGGCTATCGGTATCCTCCTCTCCCCTCTCCTCCCCCTTTTCTAAAGCTTGTTTACGAGAAAATGCATTTCGATAGTTAGATCTCCGAGTGGAACGCGATCTTATCCCGAAGAGGCGACGCGAGACACTCCTCCTTTCCTTTCTGGAATCGTAATGGTCGCGCGTTGCTTGTTTACGCGGAGCGAAAATTTCGAAAATTGTCAAGATTGGCTCGAGGGATGAATAGGGAAGAAAAGAAGGAAAAAAAAAAAAAAAAAAAGATGGTTAAATATAACGAATACTGACCCAAACTACCCCCTCCCCCTACAGCACCCTCTGCCCGCCCGGTTAACGTTAAAAATGCTCTATATATAATCGCGCCCTGTGCATTATGCTTCCGCAAATTTGCTCGCCCCAATTTCTCCCCGATAGAATCACTCTTCTATCCAATTCGATAACATCGGTATCAACTTCTTGGCGATAGACAAGTATCCAATTGTAAAGTTCAAATTTTTTATTAAATTATTTTCAATTATTCGTTCCCCTTCTTCCTTTTCCCCCCTCCGCCGATGATTCTAAAATGATATGAAAAATATAGAACGAATCTCCCTTTATTCCACGCTTCGTTTTCGCGTGAAAATTCCTCGTACGAATTATCGATTTCTACGAGAATAAACAAAAAGGGAGAAAAGAGAAAAAAAATTTTTACGAAATCGAGAGATAATCGATGAATTTTCAAACTCAATTTTTCCCCGCCCCTCTTTCCTTTCATTATCGATAATTCAATCGATCCGAAACGGTGAATATTTCTCTCGAGAAAAATATTTTTCGCGCGGAAAGGAGCCTAACTTCCCTTCATCCCCCTTTTGTCATTTCATTTTTGTTCACGGGGCGCCACGTGGCGTTGCGACTCATCTATCTATCGTTGACCGTTCGTTCCAAGACGATTTGCAATTAAAAGCGGGAACGGCACGCTCGACTCGTTAACGTAGACGCAGAGACGCAAGATCTCGCGTGGAACGTACCGTGACCTGATTCTACTTTCGAATCTATCTTTAAATCTCGGTTGTGTGCACCACGCTCCAGGGATGTATCTGGCCGTGCTAACGAACCCTCGCCAACGAGACACCTATACAGAGCCACCCACCACCGGGTTCATCCAATTTCCTCCCTCCCTCTTCCCACCACCCTTTCATCCTCGACGCGAGCCGTGAATGGTAGGGACGTGTCGAGACGCGTCGAATTTAAAACGCGGTTTAAATTTTCCCGTGAAATTCCGCCTTCGTTAAATTTCGCGCCACGGTTCGATCCTTCATTTTTCGCTCGTTTCGAGGAAACACCAGCGTTTTCGAAACACTCCGACTCGTTCGTTGAAAAAGGAAAAAGGGGGAAGAAATTGGTGGTGGGGTGTTTCATTACTTTTTCTCTTTTTTAATCGTTATTTTGTATCGATATACGTGTATATATATATGTGTGTATATGTATGAGAAAGGGTATTTTATTTTTGCAGGAAATTTCCCAATTTTCGCGTGTATTTCAATTTTTGAAAGAGGGCGCGCGCGAACGCGAGTGCAACGCGTTATTTGTTCGATCAATGCGCTCCATTACGATGCGAACAAAAGGATACTGGCGCGTTGTAGCGAATTGAAAATTATGCATCGAAAATATATAACTCTGTTCTTCGAATCTTATTCTTTTTCTTTTTCGTTTTTCGTTTTCGCGGTCACTCTATATCGTCGGATTAATTAGTGAATCATTACGCAACGGGGGAGAGGTTCAAAGACGCATCGACTTAGAAATATCTTCATTCACGATTGGAAGATTAATTTCCAATTACGAGAATTTCTCTAGGAAAATCGATTCGAAAGAAACGACGTATAAAGTTACAAGGTATCGTGTGAATCAGAGTTTCGAATCTGGAATCCATCCATCCCAAGAGATTCTCCTCGATCATTTACTCGTTTACTATCCCTCGCACCTCTTTACCTGTACTACTCTACTCTCAACCCGTCTCCCGACCGACCTCTTTTCAATTTCGAAATTTTCACCCTCTCCTACACGACTCTCCGCCGAGGAACGTTTCAGCCAACGTTCTCGAGTACGAAACCCTCGTTACGTACGAATGGATCACAGGTTTGAAACGGAGTTATGAAACGATCGTGGATCCATCCCCGCCTCCTATTACTTATTCAGTATCGGTACATATCTGCACGCTGCCTGGGCTTGAATATTTTATATAGAAAGCATTGGCCGTGTCGACGCGATACCAAACCCCTGGATGCGCGTTCACGATCGGACGAAAATCGTAAAATCGATGAGGAACGACGTTCCGGAAGGCGAAGGATGGAACGAGAGAACAGAGACTTTTTGCCGAATGGTGGCGAGACTCCCTCTTTCTCGAATTCTCTTCGCTCGACCGACCGATTTTTCGCGCGCGAAAAGGGGGATGAAAAGGATGGAGACGTTGCGCAAAATGTCGATAGATTCCGCTTCCCGACTTCTGTTTAATTTTACAGCCCGCCCATTCATCGCCTGCCTCCCCTCTCTCCGCTTTTTCTTCGAGCGAGAAGGAGCGGCGACCAACGACTCGCAATTAACTCGAAAAACTCGAAATTCACGAGCACCGATCGAAACCATTTACGCTCCCTGCTTTGGAAGAAATTCGAATTCCGCGTGAAAACTCGAATCGATTCCTTTCCTTGTTTCTTCCCTTTACCAATATACGCGAAAAATATATTCCACTCGCGAAAATCAACCTCGAATTTCTCGAAATCGTTCCCGTATCTCTCGTTTCACCCATCCCTCGTTATCCATCATCCCTTTCCTCTCCCTCTCTCCCCTCGTTAGTGCGTCGAAACTCGTACTACCCTCCGAATTCCGAAAGATTTCAATCGCAACCGACATTCCATCGTCCTGAAACGCACCGCGATCAACGATGCTGCAGGTGTGGACATCGGCTACGCGAGTGAAACGATTGCTCCTTTCCTCCAACGTTCATTGTTCCGTTCTCTTCCCCTCCCCACCCCTTCTCCCCTCCTCCTCCTCCTCCTCCTCCTCCTAGTCGTAGTCGTCGTCGTCGTCGTCGTCGTGTTCTTCTCGTTCCGTCCAACGAACAGCAACCCCCTCTTCCCTTCTCTCTCTCGCATCGAAAGTGGACACATGCTCGGCCCTAGCCACCGTCCCTACGAATTCCAGGGATCAATGCGTCGGTGCACCAAAACGCCTGCGCCACCCCCACCACCACACCCACACAAACGCTCAGGCCGAGCACCACCACCACCACCGCCACCACCTCCACCTTCACCAACACCACCACCACCACCACCACCATCGGCACCGGCACCGTCATCAGCAGCAGCACAACCAGCACCACCATCAGCAGCGGCGCAGCAGCGACAACGGTGGCGACGACCACGACCACGACCACGGTGGTGGCGGTGGAGGCAAAGGTGAGAGTGGAGGTGGTCGAGGTGGAGGTGGTAGCGGCACCAACAATCTCCACCGACACAAACGAATACACGTACACGTAAAAGTACGTAGACCCCGAGCCGTGCGTGTCGCCCTCCCCTAGTCCCTCGCTCGCTCAAATTTCCACCGGAGAAAATTCTTCTCCGCACCCCTCTCCCTCCCCCATCCTATCCATCGCAGCCTAGCGAGCACAGCTGAGCGCAGCCAGAGCCTCCGTGGAAGAATCCTCCACCTTCTCCTCCGACTTCTCTCCTACCCCTGCCTACTACCTACCCTACGTCGCGCACATCCACTCCTCTCTTCTCTCCCTTCGGTTCCAACTCGACGAGAAGAGGGCGCTCCCCTCTCCTTCGACGTGCGCGGTACCCGAGCCTCGGAAATTCTGAGAGCGGTTCGCGCGTGTGCAGCTGGCGCGGGGGTGGCAAGGGACCGAAAATCGAGGTGAAAAGGAAACTCCGCGGATCCGGCCTAAGGGTCTCTCCTAGGGCTGGTGCGTATTTATTACGTTTCTCTCGAATATATATGTATATGTGTGTACGTATACATAATATATATATACATATATATATATTTTTTTTTTTTCTCCTCGTCGTCAAAGTCGTTCACGCACGTTCGCCGTCAACGTTACGCCGCCACGTACGGGTGAACGGGAGAAGAGGAGGAGCGGGCGAACGACACACGGTGGCGAGCACCCTTTCGTCGTTTCGTCGTTTCGCCGAGACGAAAAAAGAGGGGGGAGGAGAACGCGTTGAAACGTCGGGCGAACAGCATCGTACGCGTCGCGTTGCCGCGTCTCTGCGCTGCCCCTGTTACTTACCAACTTGCCTCGCGAGTATATACGCGTGAACACGCACACGGATACGCGAGTTCGCCGCGTTCGAATCGGTGTGAACTCGGTGTGTGAGAGGAGCAGTGAGTGGTGATACACGCGATTTCGATTCGTGATATCTTCTCCCGGTGACTCACGCTCGGTCTCTTTCTCTCCTCTCTCTCTCTCTCTCTTTCTCTCTCTCTCTCCCTCTCTCTCCCTCGTTTCTCGCGCGACCCAACTTCCATTTACGACGTACTGGTGGTGCTGATTGTGCGGTGCGTGCTTGACCCGTTGCTCGAGCACGAGAGAACCTCGAAACCCTCCTCCTCCTCCTCCTCCTCCTTCTCTTCCTATTCTTCTACTTCTTCTTCTTATTCTTATTCTTCTTTTTCTCCTTCTTCTTCTTCTCCTCGGCTCGACAACAGCTCGACGACGCGAACTACGAAGCAACGAACCGAGGGAGGAGGTGCGCGACAGAAAGAGAGAGATACGCGTGTATACACGAAAGGAGAAGGAGGAAGGATATATACCCGGAACGACGAGGACGACGAGAACGACGAAGGAGCGGAAGAAGATAACAACGACGACGACGACGACGACGACGACGACGACGACGACGACAACGACGACTCGGCAGCGGCGGACTACGTTCGATCGCAGTGGTGGTGGTTTCTTCCTCGCGTGACACACTTTTGTCGCGAGAGAACAGAGGAACACACACACACTCTCTCTCTCTCTCTCTCTTTCTCTCCCTCTCTCTCTCTCTCTCTTTCTCTCTCCTTCGACTGGCCTCGCTCGAACACCACGGAACTCTACCGACGCTTTAAAAAAAACGATCTTCGATTCCCGTGTCAAGAGATAAATTTCACCAGTGAGATGAGTTTACTCCATTACTGTGCGCTGTCGCGAGTGTGCGGTCAATCGTGCTTCGTTCAGTGATTTCCTTCTCCAACGGACGAGAGGAAAAGTTATCCCTTTCTTTTTTCTTTTTTTTTTTGGTGGTGGTGGTGGTGGTGGTGGTGGTGGTTTCGAAGCTATCCCATCCCTTTCTACGTTTCGTGGTGGATGAAATCGTGGAAACTTGCCACTCGTCGTCCGTTTGTGCAACGTTTTATGTAACGTAAGAGGAGAAGAGGAGAGAATAATTCGTAATCGTCTGAGAGTGATCCAAAGAATTTCAACGGTGGTTTGTGCCATTTGTCGTTCAACGAAACGTCTACTATTATCGCTATTACTACTGCTACGCTCGGATTCTCGTTTCGCAAGAACGCAAAGTGTGGCTATCCCGTGTGAGTATCCCGTGAGTGTACGGGGGATATTATCATGTATCCCCGATCGCAGCCCTCCTTTGAGGGTTAATTTTCACCGATCTCCAACGTCTCGGGTTCGCAACGTCTCGGCCCCCGACCCCGCTGTGTAACCGTGCACCCTGGAACTAGATCTAACTGCGTCTCTTCTTAAGGGATCCCCGATCTCGGCGCAAAGAGCTGGTCCCAGCTAGGACCAACCGTGTACCACATCCCCGCGCTGAAAGTGAGTCTCACGCACGCTCTCGTGCTTCCCTTCTCTCTCTGCCTTCTCCTCGTCCATTTACTCTGTCTCTGATTGTTCCATCTTTTTCCATTTCTATTTCGCGATTAAGAAGGTGGACTTTCGATCGAATCTCTTTCTTCCGTCTTTTTCTTTACGTAATTTCCGCGTGACGAGGACCGATCGAGAAGAAAGAGGAGGAGGAGGAGGAGGAGGAGAAGGCCTAACAAAGAGTACCATTTAATGACGTCGAAACTCGATAATCCGCGGCCGTGGATTTATTAAAATTTAACGAAGCTCTTCTCTTTTTTTATTTTATTTTTAATTTTCCCTCGAACGGAGGGGAAGATAACCGGAGACCAAGTTAATGGCATTTTAGAGTAAGACGAAGGGAATCCAATTTATCCGTCACTTTGTCGCGACTAAAATCCCTGAAGGAAGTTCAACCGTGTCGACTGGTTTACAACGAACTCGATCAACAAAGCGAAACCTTATTTCAACCTCGCGTGTTCGCGAGGATGATAATGCGTTTATCCCGCACACGTACGCCTTTCTTTCCCTCTCTCCCTTTTCAACGATTAAGATCGTCCAGAAGAATTCGAGAATCGGAGGATCCAACTTTTTTTACTTTTCCTTCTAAATAAATATGGAAGATACGGATCGATAAGGAAAGGGAAATTGAAATTCGGATAAGGATCGGATAAAGGTTCTTTATATGGAATAATATCGAATCTGTCCAGTTTTTTTCAGAAGAAGTTTCTCTTTCTATTTCTCGTTATTTATCAGGATCCAATTGTTTCAAAAAAAAAAAAAAAAAATCCGTTGCGAAAAAATAATCCCTTTACGAAAACTTCGGATTTTAAAAATTTACATCGAGTTTAATAATTCGTGCATCGCCTCTAAGAAGATTCGATTTAAAATCGCTCGACTAAATAAATAAATCTGTTGATTTATAACGTTGCAGCTGTAAGCAGGCAAAGAAAAAATATTGCCAGGTTTGAAAGAAACTCGTCGCGATATCTTTTAAAGAATAATTTTACGCTTTGAAATCGAAACTTGGTTCCTTCTCATCAAAGGAATTGAATTTATTTACTACCAACAACTTATTATTAATCGAATTACGCTTGAAAAATTAAGCGCTCGAAATTTTAACTTCGTATCCTGCTTTCCCTCCCTGATAAAAATATATCATTTACAATATAATATACCACCCCCGCGCACAGGAATATTTCAATACGTGCATTTTCCTAAACATCCCCTGTATAAAGCCTCACCCTGTACCCGCTTTAATAATTCGATCCGCAAAATCTCAAGCGAAACGTTGATCGTGGTTAATTACGGGAGATCGTAGGAGACCGGTTGTAGTTTAATAATCCCGCAAAATTAACGAACTCGAGGCGCGTTAAACCCCCGTGACGCCCTGTTATCCAAGATGAAATCCAGCCGCGGTATCGTTAAACAGGGGGAGGGGAAAAAGAGAGAAAAGAAAGAAAGAAGAAAAATCGTTGCCGAAAAAAATCTCTCGTTGCTCCCTCGAGCTACTATATATCCTCTCGAAACTGTATGCAAAAATTTCCACCCTCCCTCCCTCCCTCCCTCCTCGCTAATGAACTTTCTCCCGCGCCACGCGCGTGCAACATATTCGTTTCACGCGCGCTAATTACACATATAATTTTCTAAATGCAAATGCCTCAGGCGTGTCGTGTATATATATATATATATATATATATTCGTGATTAAAACGCGCGCTTCCACACACGCGTCACGTACGTTTTGAATTTTCTCGTCGACTTCTCTCCTCCGCTATTCGTTCAACGATTCGTTATTCATGCAAATTGTCCCGAGTGGAGGGCAAGGGAGAAGAGTTGGTCAAAAGGCGGAAAGGGGAAAATTGATGTAACTTGAATTGAAGATCCCTCCCTTTCTACGAGGGGGATTATTCCTGACTTTATAATTCGATATTTTTCTCGATACTTTTCGTCGCACTTTTCTCTCCCGTATTATTGGTGTTACGTTGCGGATTGGTTCAAAAAAACTTTTCGTTCTTCGAAACGAAGAATCGTGCGTTATTGCGATTTGAACGTGAAAATACGGGACGGATGCGGGCACCGGTCGATTTATAGCAATTCTTTATAGCGATTCGAGACGAGGTTTTCAACGGTCTCTCGTTATAACCGCACGAAAGAGTCAGGTATTACGCAAAACCGTTCCCGTTCGACCACGAGAAGCGGGCAGGGATCGAAAGAGAGGGAGAAAAATCTCGACCGATCGATGGGACACTTAACCTGTTTAGCGCAATTAATCGCATTGCAGGGAAATGAATTTGTAACCACATTTATCGGAATGAAGCGGATCGAGGAGAGAATTCGAGGCGGTAAAGGGAACGAAAAAGAAGAGAGAGAGAGAGAGAGAGGAATTCCTAATTTAAAATTTCTTTTTGAAAATTCTTCGAAATTCCAAAAAACGATTTCCTCGCTTCGCGAAGAAGATTCTTCTCCGTAAGAACGGAAGGGGAAAGAATATGATTCCACTTTATACCGGAAATTGACGGTTAGAATCGAGGCGATAGGAAGCCGGAAGGCTCGTTTATAGGAGGCATAATTATAAAAGCGTGGCGGGACGCTCAAGGGCATGGTAGAGCACGGTCCGCCATAAATTCACAGCCCTAGGAGAGGGCAAAGCTTTCTTCTCAGCGTGCTACGTGCCATTGATCATGGTGGATAGGTAACTCGCGTGGCTGGCCGAAGGGGTGGCTTCCACCGTTGGCGCTCGTTTCCACTTTCGTCCCAGTTTTACACACCGAGATCTCTGTCTACCACCCGATGTGGCCGATCGTTGTCGGCAAATTACGGGATCGTTGCGTCCACGACCGATCCTTCTCTTTGTTGCGCCACCCTTTTTTCCCTTTACACCACCCTTTACCCTTCTCTACCCTCCTTCCCTCCCTCCTCGTCATTAGTCTTCGTGATCGATCATCCCCCTCTCGTCCATCTCTCTTTCCTCTCTCTCTCTCCCTCCTTTGAACTTTGAATATATACCTCTGCTTGTTGTCGGCAAACCAAGTCCAGATTGAAAGCGAATCGGATATTTATTAATACGACTGGCCTGTAGACACATTCCCTGTCTACACCGGAAGTCTTAATCGCCCCAACCGTGTTCAATTCGAACCCCCATAAGGGGGACGAGATGACGCTTCTGGTATATCGTGTACGTGTGTGTACGTGTCGAGGGTGTTTACCGATGGAAGGCTACGAAAGGGATTAAGAACTTATGACACTCTAGAACCAGGCTTCTCCCCGACCTGTGCGCCAGGGTAAACATTTTCTTCTCGCGGGATCGTCGAAACGAATCTGGGAAGGGGAGAGGGGGGCTATTAAATTAAATTCGTTGGTGAATATGTGTGTGTATGCGTGTGTATATATTTGGATTATGTGTGCTCTTGTATTAGAGATTACAGAGTATCGTATAATTTTGGTCGTTAGTTTTATTAAGATTTCGTATATGGATTCGAAATGAAAGATTCTTTCGAGTTCCAGTTACGAAGAAGGTATGATCGACCGATTTTTCTTTCGCGTGTCACGCGAAATAACGATTCAATTGTGTATTACAAATTGGATAGGATTAAAGACGTTTGAAATGAGGCTATAAGTTTCATCGATCCTCGTGATTGTTGACTTAAACGAAGTTAGAGACGAATGAATGAAATGAGAGAGACCTTTGACTACGTGAATCGTGAATATCGTAATATAGTCTGGATAGAATCGTTTTTAAAGGGTGAACAGCGCGAAGGTATCGTAAAGTTTCATCATTAATAATGATAGGTGCGTAAGTCTTGAAAGATGTACGTCGATACGGTTTTAAACGGTCTCGAATGGAACGAGTGGAAAAATTAGGGGAGGGATGGAATGGCTAACGAAAAGGAGAGAATTATAGAGAAATTGTGAATTTAACCCGATTGTTCCTCGAAATTAGTATATTCACGGTTGATGCGATAACTCGGATGGATAAAAATTCTGAATTAAAAATGGTCGAAAATACCTTGGAGGAAAATTGAAATTGACGACGGTGGCCACTTATTATTATAATGGATACAGGATAGAATAGAAGCGGTGAAATTTTTTTTCTTTTCCCCTTTCCCTCTTTATCTCTCCTTTCTTTCTTTCTTTCTTTTCTTCTCTCTTTTTTCCCTTTTTTTTTTTATAAAAACGAGGGGCGAAAAACGCGAAATCCGCTTGGCATCTCGACGGATCTGACGGCGAGAGAGAGAGAGAGAGAAAGAGAAAAAAAAGAAGCGGCGAACAACAAGATAAATCGGTTTGTTAAAAAAGCACCGAGGAGGAAAATTTTTCCAACGAACGAGTGAACATTAAACGTGTTATTGGTTCCGCCATCGAACATCGCGCTAGCGAGTTACGCGACTAACAATGAACACGACTCTTGGACGCACGTGTATTTTATAATTAACGATCCTTCGAATAATCTACTCCAGAGAGAGTTGGATTTTCCTTTCCCTCCTCTTATTTATATTCTCTTTCTTTTACGTTTCACGAGAAAGCTTTTGTAGTATCGCGTTTATTAAAAAAAAAAAAAAAAAAAAAAAAAGTGAAAGCATACTACTTCCCTTCCCGTCCATTCTCTTCCTTTTCTTCCCCTTTCTCCCTTTCTCTGTTAAGTTAAATTTGCAACGAGCGAGCACGTCGTCGATAACTCACGCCCCTTAACGCGTCAGGGATAACGCGTTAACGCGATACAGTAAACAGATACATATACTGCGAAAGGGATACTGCGAACAGGCTCTTCCATTGATCCACGAGAGAGGCAATGAGATCCAAGCGATGCCAATGAACTTTTAACTCGAAATCGTTTCGAACGATATCCCCGACCTATTACTACCCGGCCAATCGTTTGCCCAGAGTGGAGCGTGAAATTTACAATGTTTCATTAGGCTAACGTGTATATACATAAAACGGCCAACCGCTAATAATCGAATTAACCTGCCCGTTTTAAATTTCCCTAATACAATGGCCGATTGTAGGCACGAAAATTGCACACGCGCTTTCGCACGGTTTAATCGACGCTCCATTCGTTCGTACGTCAATTTTCATTCGTTTCCATCGCCGTTTTCCAGCGAGGAGGAGGAGGAGGAGGAGGAGGAGGAGTGGAAGCGCGACTTGGATAGAGAGGGAGGATGGAGAGGGAGGGGAGAAGGAAAATGGAAACAAACCGAAAGGGGAGGAGAACAGGAGAACGTGAATTATTATTTGCGTGCCTCGTTTAATATCTGTTCGAGATAAAGAAACGAGCTAAGCCGTGGAGTGGAGTGGCGCTTTTAAATAACTTTTCAACCGAGCACCCACCAGCCATCCTCGTTACCAGTTGAACAAATGCTACGTATATATATATATATATATATACACCTTGGTCGTATTAATTCGAGAGTTATACCGTATTGTTACACCGTATCATTCGAAATACGGTTCATTATAAACGTTACAACATTTCCACCCACCCGATATTTTCCCCGTATTAATCCGAGTTACATTCACAGGTTTAACCAACCAACCGCGCCATATTTGTTTCGCCGACAACTTACTTTGCCTCCTCGAAAATTACCAACCAACTCGTTAAACCGGCGGAAACAAAATGAAACGAAATTTAAAGCGGAGATGAGAGAAGCTAGAAATTTCTCTCTCCCTCTCTTGAGAAAAATCATCCCTCTATCGTGGATAAACTTGACCATTAATCACGATATTTCGATATGAACTCCATCTCTTGCGTACGCGCTATTGAACGAGTTGAGGGGCAAGCTAGGAACGAGGGTAAAAGCTAGGTTAACGTCTGGAGAGAGAGAGAGAGAGAGAGAGAATAAGTTTGATTCCATCCACGCAAAGAAACCCTTGTTTCCAGGGAACAATGCGATTTTCCCCCATTGTTCCTCCCCCTTTCCGGTCGCGACTCCGATCGATCCGTGCGATCCGTCACGACTCGAGGCCAGGCGAAATAACGAAATTTATCGCGGGTCGATCGTGATAGAGCGGAAACGTTGCATGTCGAGGGCGGGCAGGCATCGGCGAACGAAGGACCGGCTAACGAAGGGCGCGGCGTTATGGGTCTGCGTGAGACCATTAACCGAGAATTTCACGATACGCTTCATCGCGCTGATCCAATTTAATTAGAACGGGTTGGATAATAAGCCTGTAACGACACACTTTCCACGTTAATAACGATCGGGAGACGGCGGGAGCCGACGACTCCTTAACGTTTTATCGTCCATCGTCTGTCTTCCTTATCCGCCTCTACATCTTCACGGTCGTGCGGTCTGCACTACTCGCGGTTTACGTAATCCTCGTTGTTTTCCCATCTGGATTTCCACAATCGGTCGAGAGGTCCCCCGTGGCACGGGACCTCATCGTGGAATAAAAATAACGAGGCGATTGCGAGAGAGAGAGAGAGAGAGAGAGAGGCGTTTTCGTTTTTTAGCGCATTGTGTTATTTAGGATACGATTAGGATTGTTTTCGGCAAGGTGGATGACAGTTGGTGACGAAGTTGTCGAAATATCGTAAATACGAGAATTGTTAATACGTATATAATTTTATTCGATTGGTCAAATTCAATTTGTTCTGTTAATAATATTAACGATAAAAGGATAAGATGAGCCGATATATTCTTATTAATACGGAGAATGGATTCGGGAGGGGGGACGTTGGGGGAATTGAATAATAGAGCGGCATTTCGCGTAACAAATTAATTCATTTATTCGGAGGGCGAAAAATTGTGGATACGGATTTCTATATTCCGTCGCGAGAATAAGCGACGATATCATTTTCCCATTGAAATGAGAGAATGAATAAGAGAATGATAAATGGAAAATCTTTTGTTCGATATCTTTCGATCGTTACGGAACGCCTGCAGACGAGCAATTTATAGCTGCAGACGTGCATAATTTATACCTGTGTATATGGTGGATTGCTCGCCTATAGGCGCTTAAAGGAAAAAAAAAAAAAAAAGAAACTCATTTACAAGCTTACCGAGTATTTCGTTCGAACAAGAATTTTCCCTTTGACGTTTCTCTTTTTCTATCCTCCTATCATATACGAATATTCGTTCGTTTGTAAATTTTTTTAAAAACAACCGGGATAAGAGATAATAATAATAATAATAATAATAATAATAAAAAAAACGAACGATCACGATCGAGATTGAAAACGATCTGTCCGATATATTTTTTTCTCGACTTATATATTTTTATTTATTTTTCACTTGCTTCACTTGGCAACGATCCTTCTGTTTACCGGAAAAAAACTATCAACTTTCGTATCGAGCGAGGAAACTATACCGATCAATCGCAATATTTGTTTTCTCATGGAATAAAACTCCAATTATGAGACGGTTCGTTTCTCGAAGAGATCTTGAAAATGATATATACTATGCCTCCTTAAAGGGGAGAAAGGGGGAGTTATATAGAACGCTGTATCGAGAATCTGAGAACGCGTTCGATACAGAAATGGCGTTTCTCCATCGATTCGAAATGCGTGTTAACTCATTGTATCGGATTCATCGAGGATCTTAATACATCGTAAGAACTTGGTCGGTACAACGTTACAACAGATATCGATCCCATCGAAACCCTTGGGAATATATACGTGCGACGAAATATCTCGATGGAACGTGTATCGTAAAAAAAAAAAAAAAAAAAAAAAAAGCGGGATAAAAGAGTGATTGTTATTAAAAAAAAAAAAAAAATGTAAAATTAAATTTTTTCGAAATTGGGAAGATCGGAAACAGGCTAACTCCGCCTGGATTCCTGATTGATTTAATTAACCCGAGAATTGATGGATGAGAAACGAAAAATGTTCGGAAAGCGACGGGGGAAAAAAATTGAAAGAGCGGAAAGATACTGTACCGTATATAATGATATATACAAGCATTGGAGAACCGAGAGACAAAAGTGATATCCGATCACGATGAATTGATATTATTTGCAGTTGCATAAATTGCAACAATTTTCAGATGTTTCATTTTTACTCGCTTATCCGTATCGAATGCACAATGCCGCTTGCAAACGTTTTTTTTTTTTTTTTTTTTAAAAATAAGCGTCAATTTATTCGTTTCCAAATGATCGAATGATATTTTCATTTAAACGTCCATCTAAAAAAAAAAAAAATAAAATAATAAACAAACGAAATATTCGAAACGTAAAAAAAAAAACACACGTATTTATAAATAATATCAAGACAAGGAAATTTAAAGAAAAACGCGCTCTCCTCGAGTTCAACGAGACGAGGGAGGAGATATTTCAATTTTTCGATCCGAGAAACGGAACTAGTTGGCTGGGAATCGCGGTGCCATAAGTCAAAGGTTTGGCGAGGAGGTGTCGCGGGAATCGGTTAAAAAAAAGGAGGGATGGACGGTCGATTTCTCTTCGGCGCATAATGCCCGGTATTAATTTAATGAGTAGTAATTACCGAGGATGGCGCTCGCGCGCGCTCACCTTTGTGCAATAAGCATTACGCGATATCGGTTTTGAATTTCTATCGTTGTAACGATAATCAAACGCGAATAACGACCATCGATTTCACGCGGTAACGATTGACGGTATTATAATTTTAATACGAAATCAACCGAAAATACCTTCTATCCTCGTTTAAATATGTGTATATATATATATATAGGAAGGGGTTGAACGAAAGCCCACGACCCCCGACGAGGATGGAAAATTGCTCGTCGTAGCTGATTTCCAACAGGGATACAGGTCGTCTCGTATCCAGCCAGGTATGAAGGTAACCAGACGAATCGCGTCTCACCCGGCTGGTGCCCGACTTTTCGAGATCTCGACTTCCATTTTCTGGCCCGTGTACCCCTGAGATGGAAGGGGAGGGGGTGAACATCGAGGGGCGAAACGTACCCACCGAAGCGTTATTCGTGTCAGTGAATCTGACGAAACCGTTCGTGGACGAGGTTGGATAAAATTTGGGGAATTCGGGTGTGTAAGAATGAGAGAAGGAAGAAGAAGAAGAAGAAGAAGAAGAAGAAGAAGAAGAAGAAGAAGACAGGTAGTTTGGGAGCGATATCCATCCTTTCCCCGCGATTTTGCGGCCGATGATGACGACGATGTCGAGTAATTGGGTAGATTTGGTTGGAAGATGTTCGAAGGGAAAGTCTTGCAAGTTTCGAAGGGTTTGATTTGGATGAACGTAGATAAGGGGAGAGGAAGTGGGATCAGGGGGAGGAAAAAGTTGGATCTATTAATTTTCTCGCGTTGTTTCCGTGGAGGGGAGGAAAGAGTCACGCGAGAGAAAACTCGAACTTCGTGGAAATTAAATTAAAGGGATTGTGGCGGTAGCGGACCGGTCGCAGCAGTAGTAGTAGTTTCTACACGCGAGGAAATAATATCGAAGCCAAGGTCGGAACGAAGCGAAACGGATGGCGGTGTAAATTCACTCCGCGCTCGAATATATTCGGAGGTTGAAAAAAAAAAAAGAAGAAAAAAATACAAGAAAACGCTTGGACGCTTCTCGCGTTACTCGTCAGAGGTCAAGCGAAAAGAAGAGGACGACCGCGACGCGTCGAGGGCTCCAACGCTCTTCTTCGTACCCATTCCGGAACTTTATTTCCCCGAGGATCGCTCCGACCAAAGTTTATCGCTCGAGGTAACGCTCCACCGTGCTTTTATACCCTCCGTGACCCCTCCCTCCGTGTCCTCCTCTTATTTCTATCACCACCGCGTTTATTCTCTCCGTCTCTCTCTCTCTCTTTCTTCGCCCATCATCCTCGACCTCGCGTCTTTTCTCCATTTCTCTCCGTTCCGATCGAGGAGACAATCGCGATGAATATCAAACGCCCCGTTTGCTTAGGGCCCCTTCTTCGATCTCTCCCTCGTCGAAATACACGCCGCATGAACCTGGACGCATGAACCACCTTCTCCCCTCCCCTTATTGACCGTTCGTGGCACAGTTCCGGGGGAAGCAGCTTCCTCCTCGAATGGCATTAACGCGACTCGAAAACACGAAACACTTCGGAGGGATAACCTAGTTCGTGGACCTCGCCTTAGTTTCGAACGAGTGGTGGTGGTGTAGGCAACTTCGAACGTCAGTTTCACGCGACCCTCCCCCTCCTCCCCCGCAGGGCATTCGTTACACCAATTTCCCGCCGGTATCGTCGCTGGTAATTGCGCGAAATTAAGAGGTCCGCTGTTTATCGAGCGGCGTGTTGTTAATTCATCGAATTTTCGCCACCGCGCGAAATCCGTGAAATCCGAGGCGATATCCGAGGCGAGAGGAGTTCGGGAGGAGGGAAGGGAAAAAGTGAAGAGAAATTTTTTTTTTTTCTTTTTTCTTTTTGCATTTTTTCCTCCGAATAAAATTCCTCGGACGGTGGATAAAGGATCGTCGCGAAAAATAAAATTGCGAAGCTGACGCGTATCGCGTCGTAACAAGAATTGCGAAGGAGGAGGAGACGCGTGGGATTAACAAACGTATCTTTATTTTGTTCTTCTCGTCGCCTTGGAATACCCGGCTGCTTACGAGGGAACGAAAGAATGGCGGTTGTATAAAATCCTGAATGGAGGGATATCGTTTCGAGAAAAGGGGGGATTCTTCTCCTTTAGAATCGATTCGAGAAGATGTTCCAAGTGGCGAAGGCGAAGGAGGCCTTTATGAATTCGAGAGAGGAAGGATAACCGAAAGAGGAGGGAGGGAGGGAGGGCGGTGACCATGTTGGCGAGAGGGATGAAATATTTAGGGATGTACGCCGTTTTAGGCGTACGTAAGATTTAAAGTTTTTAGGTGGCACTTTGGCAACAGAAAAGCGTTGGCCGCCGGCATCCTCTATCTCTCCACGGATGCGAGGGGGCGGAGGACTACTCGGTGTTCGAGTTGGTGGCGTTTCCATCGTCTACGATCCTCCTCCTTTTCTCTATCTAACCCAAGGTGTACAAGGTGTTCCGTAACAACCACATCAGCCACGATAAGGAATACTCGATTCGAGTTACGAAACGGCAGGCTACGTGCGCGTTTTATATCCTCCCTCCTCTTCCATTACTTAATTTGTTAATTCGATCTGATAGGAGATGGCGGGACGAGGAGGGGTGGAAATACGTGCGGGGGAAACGTGTACGAAATCGTATCTGTTTTTGATGGGGAGGAGGGTGTATGTATGACGATTAGTAATTCAAGTTCCCGTAAATTATTTTGTTTTGCGTGGAGGAATGTGTTGGATGCGTAGAAAGAGTTATTCCATAATAGTTTATATTATACAGAGAAAATATTTACTTTATCACACCAGTGAAATTCTTTTGATTTCGATACGATTATATCGGGATCGTGTTATTATTATTATTATTTTTTTTTTCGTAAAATCATGAAAAGTGATTTCGTTTCACGTTTTTATTTAACAAATGTCTGCAGTTTCGATTTGTCTTATATAAATTAAAAGGATCGAGTCAGGTTTACAATGGGGTATTCTTTTTTGTCATCGTTTCGTGTTATTCGAAAATTCGTTTATTTTTAAATACCTGTTTTAAGAGGGAGAAAAGACAAGTATGAGATTGGGGAACTTTTAAGCTATCTCGGAATCGACTCTTTAACACAGTGTTATTACGACACCCTTTTTTTCGCTTTCAAATTCATGCGCGTTCCAGGCCAATTTTCTCAAGCCTCCTGTCTCAAGGTTTACTTTACTCGACCGACCTTCTTTTCAAAACGCGTATTACCAACTCCTCGTACGCTCTAGTATTATTAAGAATTCAGAATCGGCGCGAAACACCGCGTTTTTTTCCCAGTCACCGAATCAACCGAATAAAATCCAACAACGCTCTTCCTATCGAATCGTATTTACTTACGTCACTCGCGATTCCATTTTGTATCCTTATAATTTGATACGAATACGTACGTTCTTAATCAATTCGTGAAATACTAATTAATATTAATAACCTTCTCATCGACATACTTAACATCACTTCAGCCTTCCTCTTTACCCTTGAACTTTCTTCCGATCTCTTTTTTTCCAGACACTTTCTTTTTCGCTTCTACTGAAAAAAAAAAAAAAAAAAAAATCTCTCAACCTTCCTCGACAACGATTAATTTTCACGACGAGCAACTCTGCTTTTTTAATATTCGCAACTTCGTTTACTTCGAAAGACGACAATACGACGTAGGGGAAGAACGTAATGCCACAATCATTGCATACCATTGGAGAACTAGATGGAACTTGAAAACGAAGGAAAAGAAAGAAGAAGAAAAAGGAAAAGAAGAAAATCTTGGAAAGAAAGGTTGTCGAGTGGTGACTCAGACACTTCGGTGGCACGAGGAGAACGTTGAGAAATGGAACTGCCAACCGACATATGCACACACATATACACACACGTGCACACTTATGGAATTCCACGAGCTGGCCTCGTAAACGCGATGCTCGGAGGCACGGAAATATTGGGCACGAGCGATGGCCGAGGGAGCGTGGACGGTTGGAACCGTGGTGGTGAGATATTGTGTTCGTTAACGAACACGAGACAATGAACACCGCGATTTACGGGATTAAACGAAAAACGTTTTCGAAAAACGTTACCCCGCCGCCAGGACGAAATTGCTCGGAGGATAAATGGCGGCTGCGGATCATAAACGAAGATGTTTCACAGTTATATGTTCTCGAAGATGTTTATTGTCGGGGAAGATTTGCCCTAAGTCGCGTGAGCGATGATGATACCGTAGAACCGATAAACCGATTCGATAACCGATAACCGTGAAAGTGGAAGTCGATGGAGGGAAGATTGTATAAAATTTGCTAACGATCCGCGTCGATCGCTTGATAGATCGTTTGAAAGAAGCGAGATTTTATTCCCACGTTGCGTACGATTATTTTATTTTTAATTGACAATAATTGGTATTTTATATTTCGAAAAATTTATGATTCTCTTCACGAGCGTTTTTATTTAAGTTTCGCTCTTTTTATTCATTCAGAATTGTATCCCAGTCGAAGGCTACGAAAGGTATAATTGTATTACATAGCTTGTACAATGTTGTATTAAATTATTACATTTACATTTATGTTGGAGCATCGAATAGAGATATACGAACTTGTATCTCGATATCTTTTATACAGGAATATATTTGATACAGGTTAAAAAAAAATTGGCGAGGATCGATTCGCCGATATTCAAAATATTTTTCTTGTTGATATTAACGAAATGAAATTATTCTTTATTTTATTATCTTTCGCAATAGAATTTCTTCTAATATATTTTATAACTATTTTTGACACACAATTTAATCCTCGGTATCGTTATTTCGATTATACAAAGTTTCTATATAAGTTTGTTATAAAAGCGTTAAGACATTGACGCGTCCTAATTGTCATCCCAGTCTTCGGGATATTGCGCTTCTAAAATTCCTCCTCCGGAAGGACCGCCCCGATATTCTTATTGGGGAAGCTAATCTTACACTGAGAATTCTGCTTTACCAAAGTTATTTAATACACTAATTAACGCTCACAACTAAATTAAAGTTGGAGCCTGAGCGCTTCTTAGTTAGCCTGATTGCTAATCTAAACTATATTCTAAACTGGATACATCTCATCTTCCTGGCATATAATTTTATTCCAACCTTTCGACTTGTCCCATTAATATCTAAATTGTTCGAATATTCATCGATAATCTAGATAGTGAACTTATCGAAGCGGCTGATCAATAGCTTCCATTGCATCTTTGATCCGCTTCTAAAAATAGAGAAGAACCTTCAATGACAACCATTTTGACAACATCCAATTCTCAATTGTTCGAATTTATAGAATCGTTGGAATTAAAATTCATCTAATTCAATCGTTTCGTTTTAACACGTCTCTTTAAATCATCAACAACGAAAATTTGAATTTTTAAAAATCCCAAATTAAATGTCTCTTAAATTTAAAACAATTTACTTATTCGATTGCACATCATCGTATGTAAAAAGCAATTGCTCCGTCTCAAAATTGACTATCGACTAGCTCGAGTTACCAATACGAAATTTTACACCGATAATACTTTAATCGGATAATTATTCGGTTTCATTAACTCCCTTTCTGATATTACTTCCACGTTAATAATATAATACGCTATCTACTAAATTATTAAATAACTACGAAGCAGAGATCTGACGAAAAATTTCTTTTCTTCTCGAAAAAGTAACGAGACATCTTTCCCCTGAAAAAGTTCGATCCAGAGGAAAGAATAGAGCGGGATACGTACGCGCGTGCATAATTCATGCGATCCTCCCCAACCATTCCTACGAACGTCTGTCATCGTTTCCTTGCCCCTAACAAGCGAAGAAGCCGTTAGCAGAGAGAGAGAGAGAGAGAGAGAGAGAAGAAAAAAAACTGTAACTAATAATCGATGTCAAAGGTGAAGTCGACGTCGAAGCAGCTTTAGCGAGAATCGGATAAAATCAATCCGATCCAACGAATCGTCGTCGGATAGTTTTAAAGCCGGCGAAAGGGTGAATCCCCCCTCCCCCCCCCCTCCCGCTTCGGTTTCCAACGTGTGCAATCGCGTGTAAAAATAAAATACTGCCTGTGGAAACACGGCCGACGGCGTGGAATGGAAAAAGAGCGGAGACGAATGGAAAAGGGGAGGGGTGGGGGGACGGGAGAGGAACGGAAATTGTTACAACTTGGTCCGTGTTCGCGCTTTATAAACCGTGCAATTTAAAAAAGAATAATAATTGGATCCCATTAGGGCGGATTGTAATCGCGTTAGACGCGTAGCAACGGAATATTAAACAAGTTTCGAATCGTTTCTCGCGGCAGGAGTTTGACCGCAATTTTACGAGGCGGAGGGGAGGGGGGAGGAGTCGTGTCGGGAAGTATACGTTCGGGGGCCTACGATCAAAGAAGCGTAGCGCGGCTTTACAGTGGCAATGTTTCGCCGGAGTTTATCCTTTATTATAACAATTTCTGAAACCGCTTCCTTCTTTTTTTCATTTCTTTACGCGTGAAGAATTTTCGCAGACGTTCGTGCTTCTACTTTTTCGGAGAGAGAGAGGGATAATATCTTATCTTATCTTCGATAATAACTTTCGTTCTGAGAATTCTTACGAATTTATTTCTCTCACACTAGTGTCAGTCCGTTCTCTTACAGGATCTTGCAATATCGTTGCTAGTTCTTGAGATATCTTCGATAATATTCTGAGTCTCCGTTCGGACGAATTCCAGTTCGTCCAGATAGGTGTAGAATTTTTCAGGGAGAGATCTTCTCTTTTCTGATTCCGATCAACGTTTGTCATCTCATCATGTGACGACTTTCCATTTCGGAAAAAAGAATCGAAGGATAAATGGCGAAAAAGTTACGCGTCGCGGAATAGCGTTCGAAACGGTATATGAAGCGTATATCTCTCTCTTTCTCTGGAACGGCCGACGTGCAAACGTAACGAAATGATGGCGGAACACGCGACGAGGTGACCACCAACCTCGACTTATCGCACGGCTTTCCGAGATGGTACAAAATACGCCCGACCCAATTCGGAAGAAAGGAGAGAATGGAAAGTGGAGGAACGAAAAGGAGGAAGATATTGAGAGAGAGAGAGAGGTTTGGTACGGGCAGGAAAGAGAAAAGCAGTTTGCCAAGGAGCATCGAAGCCGGTGAAAAAGGTGTTAGAGAAGCCCGTCACGTTTTGGCCGGCGTGAAAAGCATCCCTGCAAAGGAAAGGAAAACGAGGGAAAAGCGAGGGCCCTCGTTAGCCGTTCTGTTATTATTTCGATTCTGGGTCGATCGTTCGATCAGCGCCGCAAAAGAAATCTCCGTTAAGAGAAGATCGGTACACGACGTGTCGTTAACCATTCATTTGTACGTAGGGAAATGAGGCTCGTTGCTTCCATGGTGAATCGTTTCTCCCCTCTTCCATTATCTCCTCGTTTTTATATAATATAATTCGAAGGAAAAAATTTCGTCGATAATTTTACGCGTGTATAATCGCAATAATCTTTATCTTAAAAAGGAAAAGGAAATTGTCTTGAAAAGTTTGATTTTCATGGAGATCTGTATATCTAATTACAATTTTAAAAAAACTTTCCACTATGATATTATTCATGAAATTACGTTTGAAATAATATTGGAATGAATATTGGATGAAAATAATATTGGAAACTCGAAGATTGATTTCATTTTCAGCACCATCGTGGTGTAAAACAAAATTATTATCGGTTCTTCTTCTCCAAATTTTCTTCGCGTGTATCAATAATAATAATTATTAATAATTTTGCGTTTTTCCACGAACGTGGCAAGTAAAAGTATTGATATTTTTTAAATTAACGTCGAACTGAATCCATGTCTACTATCCTGCTACACTGTTAAAATATAATAGGGAACTTGGTTAATGAACGAAATACGATCCACTCGAAGGGTTGTCAAGAGATATCGTTTAATAATGTTAATTATTCTTCGTTCGATCGAGGGTTTGATTTAAAACGTCGTAGTTGAAAGGATTCCAGAGGACTGGGATTATCTTCACGGTAGAAGAATAAATCAAACGTGACGAGATTAAAATATTTATATCGTAAATTTTCGAGCGATAAAATATTCTTTTGAAAATTTCGCGCCAATTTTGACACCTGCTTGTTACGTGGAAACACCGTTTAATTCGGTGGATATTTGAAAATTTGTCCTTGTTCCAATCGTAATATACGAATATATACGTTTTATCTCTTTCCACGTTGTCAAATTTTATACAATTCGGTTAATTAAGTCTCGATACCCGCGATCAAAAATAATACGTCAATTCTATTACGGAAAAATTCTTATCTCAATTTTTAATCTTTTCGAGCTGATCAACAAATTATAATCCTCTGAATAGTTCAGAAATAATTCGAACAAATTAAGTTTTTTGAAAATTCCTCGCTCGAAATTTCATTAAATTTTCAAAAAATTCCTCTCTATTTATCCAAAACTTTCAAACCTCCCTTAAATCCGAATACCCTTATTCCCGATGACAAATTAAATTTCTGAAAATTTAATCTCTCTTAATCCCTCAAACGTTGGGAATCTCCAACTTTTAACTTAACTTTCCGATTTAAAACGTCAAAACATTTACAAAAGATCGTGTTCGATTCCTAATTCCCCCTCCTTTCTTAATTTTGATCAAGACTCTTCCTCTCTTTCTCTCTCTCTCTCTCTCTCTCTCTCTCTCTCTCTCNTCTCTCTCTCTCTCTCCCGTGATTTATGAGAATGGACAGATGACGGTCGCGTGCACGGAAGGAGACTGACAATCGCGATTACACAAGCTTCGTACCCTTTGCACGCGTTGGACGCGTTTTAGCAGCAGAGACATAAATCAGTTGGCGTTGTCGACGCGTGTGTAACACGCACGAACGTGGACGGAGGAGAATATCACCACGTGCCAATGGGGATGGGTGTGTATATCCGGTGAACTCTCTGCCGCCACCGAAGTAATCAGGTTTATCTCGTGGTTGCACACAGGGACAGGTACCAGTCGGTGACCGCTAGCACGTTGCGCCGTTTACGAACGCCGTTGCCAAGTGCGGTGACACCGCCTCGACTCGGTTGTCCGCCATTCATATTCCAGTTTAAACTAGAAATTAAGCGCGAAAAATTACAATCTTACTCTCGCAACTTTCCCTATTTTTTTTTTTCGCGTCCACGAGCTTAAATTTATAACGATTATAAGGATTTAATCGCAAGTTTTAATCAATCATTTATTTATCCCTATTACGCAATCGAATAAATTGATATTCAAATTTAAACTCGTAAATACGAAAAATTAGAATCGTAATCATAATTTTCAATATTTTTCGTGTTTTAAAGTGTGAAACTTGTGAATTATACATATCATAAATAATATGTGATGAGATGTGAATCAAATTGAGAATATATCGAAAGTTTATTTAAAATGTTTGTGTACAAATGATCAGCAGCCAAATTAGGTAATTTAATTCTTTTCAGAGTACACACGTTAGGTTCGAGGATTCGTATCACGACCTATGGAAGAACAATATTTCGTTTGGCATCGATGAAAATAGATTGTGGATTTAGTCGTGACAATCAGTGCGATGATGCACGTTTCGAATTTTGATATTTAGGTTAGTGAATTATGAACGATCGCGAAATTAACCGAATCTTTTAAAGGATGGATGAATTATAAACGGGGCGCAAAATGTTATTATATTTTAGAAACGAGGAATTAGAAATGAATCATAATACGGAAATTCATATTTAATAAGAATCACGATCCTCTGTTCTCTCGAATTCGTCAATTCGTAAATTATCATTTAATAAATTTGAAATATGGAAAATAATTCATACGCGTAGAATGTTAAGTGAGTTAAATTAAATCGAATTAATTAATAATATCGGGGAATGGACAATCGAAAACGCTAATTTTCATATTTAATCCAACCTTATTTTGTTTAATATTCTTGATATTATTTTCAATTTATCTATCTCGTTCTCGTTGTTTAAAAGATCGATTGAACGTCGACCATCACCAAGTCGAGTCGAAGGTGAAGAATGTTCGTCATATACTTATTACCCGACTGATATTTACAAATCGTATGAATAATGAACCACCATGGGATACGTATTAGTATCCTATTTCAAGGGATACTCGATATTTCCCGTTAAACTAACCTCGTTCCCTGCCAGCAAGAAGATAGACTCTATTAACGAAATAGATCCTGCCCGATCGAGCGAACTCTACGTGCACGATGAATCATCAATTTTTACGTCCAGTTTTTTTACTACACTCTTCTTTCCTCCCAATTTTAGAAATAAACCATTCTACACATATTTTTACTTTCTAATTTTAATTATTTTTAAAGACGTTTAAAAAAAAAAAAAGTATTCCACATTTTAATAATTTCAAAAATTTCGGATAAGAGTTTCAAGAAAATTCTGAGAATCAAATTTTGTACAAATTTAATAAAAAAAGAAAAAAAAATTTACGAATCAAAGTATATCGCTGAAATTATAATAAGTATATATATATATATATAATATGCGTGAAATATCAGAATTGTAACGCGGATAAATGCAGAATCACGCGAGATACTTGGCTAATAGGATAAACCAAAAGGCGCATTAACCTTCGTCTAACCGGATAATTTCTCGTGAACCGAGAATATTGCGGTTAGATAACGGATGCGTTTGCTCGAATCTGTATGGAATTCTCGAAGATTGGCCTGCTATTGATTATCGGCCGAGAACCTCTTAATCAAACTCAAGTACACGTTCCATTCCGAATGTCCAAGAATTTTCGTATTATGATGTACTCCTAATGAACCAGCGTCACACAAACTTGTCAGCTTCGAAAGACGTTCACGATTATTATTATTGAATTGCTGATAAAAATGTTGACAAAATTTAATGCTAAATTGAATTATACTTCCGTATAAAATTTATCGTTCGTAAACGATAATAATAATTATGCAAATAAAATTGTGATTGCCAAACGATTACACGAAAGACGGATCAACTATAATAAATACGAATAAATGTTAATGTTCGAGCATTTTAACAATTAATTATTTAAAGTAACTTTATCATTTTTAAGTAGTTACTTTTTCAACTGGATTAATGCGAGAGCGAAGCGAAGATTAGTAGAATGAGTCGCGCTATGATCGGACATCGAGCTAACACGAGTACACGGTGTCCATAAATTTCCATTGTATTACACAGGGAGGAAAGAGTAACTCGATATTCGTTCTCGTAATCATTAATGCATAAAAAATCATGGGTTTATATACGATCGCGTTTATTCACCGAGAATTTCGCTTCTCCACCCTTATTTTTTCCCTTACCTTGATTAAGGTCGGTTATTTCTTTAATAAGAGCATTCATTAGTTCTTCCTTTTCTCTTTCCCGGTTTTAATAATATTCCATTGCTCGTCTATCAATTTCCCTTATCCTCACGTTCTATGTTTCCACCTCCCACGAACCATTTTTTTTCTTTTTTTTCTTTTTTTTTCCCCCCCACAAACTATATATGTGCTTACATCACATCCGATTCTATCATATTCCATCGTTCCTTGCGAAATTCGCGAAAATTTTCGTACGAAAAAAGAAATTCATGGAATGTAAAGTTTAAAAATCAGAATTTCGATTGAAAATATTTTAATCTAGTTTAATATTTCTTACGTTAAGAAGTTAGATTTGAAATTTCTCAAATCTCTTGGTTTGTTGACAAGAAAATTGTTCCATACAATCCACATACCGTTTCAATATATAAAACAAAATTATCGTTAGTTTCGACAACACACAACTTACTTCGTTCAATTCGTGTAATAAGATGTAGAAGCACATCCTCTGCGGTTGACGTTCTTTTCTCGAACGGGCGAAATATGACCCAAGTTTCCTCCCCTCTTTCTTCCCTCACCCTTCCCTCCAGTCAAAGATGGCGAGGAACAGCCTAGGGAATTTCTTGTTTTCGACGGTAAACTTCAATCAACGATACCCGATTCCTCGCAACGAAACGATTTACGGAGTCAGATAAACGTCCCCGCGAACAATGCTCGTCGTAAATCACGTCCTTCCCGAATATATTGATGCACTCGACGCCATTGGATGAGAAAGTGGATGAAAGTGGATCGACCACCGCCAGCTTTTCAGAAAGCTGCTTCTCCTCTCTTGATTCACGAGTTCTGCTTTTCACCCCTCTGCTTATCCCTCCGTCTCTCCTCCCCTCATATCCCCTCCCTCCCTTTTCACGGACTCGATTAATCCTCCATTCCCTGTCGCTTCGAGTCGTTTTTTTTTTTTTTTTCGAAAGCGCGTCACTCTTTTCGACTCGAATTTCGTTAATTACTCGTCTATTACGGGGGGAGGGAAACATCCCCTTCTCCCTCCCGAAACAGGGAGGGATGAAACGAATCTTGTTATGACGCGTGGCTAATTTCGAGTATTGATCGAGAATTTCGAAAAAATTTCTATCCGAGATTGAAATTCCTCTTCTTCCTCTTCTAAACGAAGAATTGAAATTCTCTTAAAAGTAGATTTCACACACGTAATTTTCCATTCCTCCATCGAGTGGAAGAAGTTTGTCGTTGATTATTAAAAATTATTTCCACTCTGTCTTTTTTTTCTTTTTTCGAGGAAGATTTATTGTGTATCTCACCGCGTTGTATTAAGGAGGGGGAGGAGGATAAGGAGGGATAATTATAAGGTAATGGAACGAGGGATGAAAAATAGAAATTTTTATTCACAAAACCGCGTAAAGTTCTCGATGGGCTACGCGAAATCTGATAAGGAGGTGGCATACCACGAAAAGGGGACACGAAGGAAGGGGGAGCGAAGGGAGCGAGATATGGAAGACGATTAATATCCATCGATTCGATCCGTTCGTGTACAAGGCGGCACGCGGAATGAATCGTATCTAGCTCGCGAGCAGAAACGTAAACGTAATGTTTGCAAACACTTGAATCCCGTGATATAATATAAATAAAAGTGATTCGTGTTTTGATTGTAAATCCGTAAATTCTAACGAAAGTACGGAATATCGTATATAATTTTGTATACATATATAAATATACATATATATAATATGTATTATATACGTTAATTATATATATAATTATATAATTATATAATTTTTAGGAAACTATGTTAATTAAATTTTCGATTTAAAATAATCCCGTCTTTTTTTTTTTTTTTACAAATTTTTAATACGTCAAATTTTTCTTTAAAAATCAAATATCTTCCCTTCGAGTTTTCCATGGTAATATCCACGATAATTTGACGGAAGGTTCTTAATCAATTGCGAAATTAAGAGGAAAGTATCGTGATATATTTAAGGATAGAAATTATATTATACGATTTTGAAGCGAGATTTTAGACAGAGCGAAACGAACTAGGGGTTGGATAGAAACGAAATTCCTGAGGTTTAACGAGAGTTAACACGTGAAATCTCAAATTACAGAATGAAAACTATATTTAACAATAAAATAACAATAACAATTTAACCGCAGAACGACGCCCGTTCAAAACTATTACTCTCAATTCTTTCGAAACCCCTCTTCTCTCTCACCCTCCCCACAACCCACTATTCCACCAACTAACTCGACTAACTCTCGACTAACTCGCGCGCACATCCTTCACAATCATTTAAGCTTGGATACACACACATACACACACACACACACTCCTTCGCTCTGTTTCTCCGTTTCTTTCTCTTCATGTATCCGATGTTTCTGAAACATATATATATATATATAATCACGTTCGTTCCAAATTATCGATGTGTTCTTTTTTTTTCACACGATGCTTAACAACTTTGATTTTTTTTTTGATTTTAAAAAGATAAATATTATTTTACGCTGATACTCTTCCATTTTTAAATCTATAATTCTGATTCCAAATAAATTCCCTATTCACAATTAAACCAAGATTAAGATGTTTTCATTCGCTAACTTTTGTATAATTAATTATACTAATATACTAATATATTTTATTTATAAATAATTAATTCACTGTCACTCGAAAAATAATAAAGAGGAAAGACGTTCCTTTCGATCCAATAGCTTTCTTATTATCGATAATTATTATAAATCGATAATTTTTAATGTTAAATAACCGCGATCCCCCACGCGCGTGATTGTAATAAAAAGGAACGCGCGGGATTGTCCAGGCCTTCCCTCTTTTCCACCCATTTGAAAAAAGAGTATCAATGTCGGATGTTCTATAGTCGATCGCGTGTCCGCTGTCCATTCGGCGGACATCCATTCTACGTCTGTTTAATGAATGAGTACAAACGTTCTATTCTTTGAAACGGTGGCGCGCGGGACATCGTGTGCCAAAGATAATACACGCGCGACGTGTTCGAAACAATGTCCCCGTGCCAAGTGGGCACACGCACGCATCATACTTCTCGACACGGATTTTATTCGATTCGCGGTTCGCCAACTTTTCTCTTCCTTTTTTTTCTTTCTTCTTTTTTTTTTTTTTTTTTTTTACAAAAGAGGAAGACAGAGAGAGAGAGAGAGAGAAGGAAGGGAAGGAAAAAAGGAAAAAGCTGTACAGAGATAGCTGAATAATGAACGACGTATCCGAATCGATCTTTCAATTTAACGGAATTCTTTAAAATGGAAAAAAAAAAAAAAAAAAGAGGAAAAAGCCGTGACACAATTTAATCGAAAGCTCCAGCCCCGGTGTGTTACCTCGGTGTCTCTCTCGGGTTATCGATTAATTTTTTTAAAAAATTGGAAAAGAAAAATCATTATAATATTTTCGAAAAAATACGAAGAATATCCAAAATCCATCGTAATATTTCTTTCTTTCTTTTCCACCGATTTATTTAGAAAAGAAAAAAGAAAAATAAGAAGCATATAAGAAAATAGAGTCAATGATCAACCGAGTCTTCTTTTTTAGCAATTATTAAAAAAAACTTTCAAAAGTCAAATATTCGTTGGACACAAGCAGCACGCTTCTCGCTTAAACGTACGCATAATTGTTCTCGTAATTAAATAACATTCTGGGCGGCGGCGATCGACGACAGGTTGAAGAGAACAAAAAACGAAAAGTGTCCGATGTATACACGCATACATATATATATATATATCACACACACACACACATGCACACACGCGGAAGTACAGATTTAATTCGATTCCGCGCGCGGCGTTCTCGTAACGCCATGAAACAAACTCCAGTAATTAATATTAAACCCCCTTTCGACGAGCAATCGGTGTATCGTCGATTACTACCCCGCCCATCAATTAAATACTGCCGGCATTTTAAACGGAATCGTACGATGCTCTGTCGCCAACCGACCGACAAACCAACGCCCCCTACACCTCTCTTTCTCTCTCTCTCTCTCTCGAAACAAACTGGCGACTTGCCGTGTTTCCGTTAACCGTTTCCGCTCCCTTCGTTTCATCCATTTCATTCCCTATACCCACGTTGTTATACGTATGTCGTAAAAACGTAGTTTCTAAAGGTATTATCGATCAGCGTTTCAAACGGGCTAATAATCGAACAAAATTATAGCTACTTTTGGTGTTTATTTATATATAAGGTATGGTAGGATTATTGGATCGCAAATGGATTTGTATCTCTCTCTTTCTCTCTCATGATGAGATGTCGAGGGAGAAATAATAAAGTTATTATTCGTTGATAAAATGAGAGTTTATTCTCCTTTATATATTTAAGCTCCATTTGTTGTTGACGGGGGACTTGAAACTCTCTATTTGTTTTCGGGATCGCGTAATAAATTTTTATCTATTTTCGATATTTTATCAGAATTTATTATTGGTTCCGAAACTTAAAGCTCTTCGCATAATTATAAAAAATTTCGAAGTAAGTGCGATTCATTTGACTCGAACGGAAAAGTTCTCTCTCCCTCCCCGTCCAATAGCTTTGTAAATTAAGTGGAATAGGGCAACCAGTATTTCTCCCTCTTAAAATCTATGGACCCGTTACCGCACGCGCGATAAAGTAAAGGAAAGAAACGCTACTTTTTTTTTTTCGACCAAAGGACGAGTTTTTCTTCCCCAGCTTTTTTTTTAAATTCAAAACCACCGTGTACACTATTCTTTCGTTGAATCGTAAATCCATGGTTTCCTGAAATCGCGATGATAAAATTCCATAAAGAAACTCGTCACTCGTTCGATCAAAGGATAACTCTTTTCATTCATTCATTTATGACGAACATTAAATCCGCCTCGTTTCTGTTCATATCTGTCTCACCTATTCGAAATTGAAATTTTCAATTCAACACTTTTTCTCAATCCAATTATAACATTTCGTATAATTACCTTTCTTGATCTCCGTTTTTCGAATAAAGAAACACGCTCTATTCCCATCTATTACCAAACATCGATCCAAGTATACATATATATATATATATACGTGATAAAATTCTATTTTGACCGGCCTCGATCATCATCGAAAAGGATGATGCGCAACGATCGAAATTTATCCGGGAAATCAGTCAGCGTGAGAAGGTGTTTCTCCCTAGGAAAAATCTATCCATCGGTGTGTTCTGGTTGAAATATTATTACACGGCTCGTGTACACGAAACTCGGGACGTCACGTATAATTGAGTTTCTAATCTCCCGCTATTAATCCTAGCCCACCGGAAGGCATGTAGCTGAAATCGGTCGGTTGACGGAAATAAATCACCGACGTTACATCACCATCACCGTCTCCCTATAATTTTACTCTCCACTTATCGTACGTCTCAATATTGAGCCCTGAGCATAAAACATTCGGGATCCTTCTCTTCCTCCTCCCCCCTTTTTTTCTTTCTTCTCCTTTTGCCTCTCCTTTTTCGTTCGAAGAAATTCGAATGGGGGATGGGCGGCGATCGTTAACTTTGGACGACGTGGTAGAAAATACGGGTTAGACTTTCATAACGAGAAGTTAGTGGATAGTTGGAAATTTTAGATTATTATTGCGTAATCGTTTGCCTATATGTTGATAATTACACGTATGTATTATAAGAGAATTATATTAAAAATTGATTATAACTTTTCAAATTTTAATTATAAAGGATTAAGATTGATATTGAATAATTAATATTGGAGATATTTCACGTATCTTTTACGATTATCGAGAATACGAAAATATGTTTTTTTTTTAACAAAATCAAATATTTTATCGACCTTTATATTTTTCTCGAGAACAATAAATATATATTACGCTTATTCATCGCTTCGATTGCGATAAACAAATCGTTCACTCCGTTTCGCAGTGAGCCCTCCATAATCCCATCGTATCGCATCACAAATTGCGAATCTTACAAAAAACTTGTTCGATTTCGAAAAAAACTTCGGGAACAAAGGGCGAAGAAGAAATTCGGGAAATTGGTTGGAACAATCGAACGAAAGACGAATCGTTGGAAAGCGGAGGTAAACGTTTCAAGTGATATTTTACTTTGGGAGGGGGGGAGAAACCGTTGGTGGAACAAGAGTGTTTCATGCTGGTTCCGCGTTTTGCGACCCATTGCTCGCGCGTACACGTTACGCCCGTTTACGACTATTAATCACCGTGCGAATCGAAGCGAGCTACGCACAACCGTCATTCAACCTTTCAACCGATTTTCACTTGGATGAATATCGCTTTGGGCTTCGCGCGCCATTCGATGTTTCCTGACATTCACAGAGAAGGGCGAGCCGAAAATATCGATGTATCGGCAATATATCCGAGAAAATTCAATTCTCTTCGTAGCCGTTAAAGGGGGCGCGATAATAATGTTTATTGGATTAAAAAATATCGATCGAATAGCGAACGAGTGTTTTTTATTTTCTTTTCTTTTTTTTTTTTTTTCGTGCCAATATTATCGATTTCCATCCACTCGAGGAACTGAACCATCGATGGAAACAAAATTTTTTGAAACATCGAAATACGTGAATCGTTCAAGGATTGACGATCGATCGAGGAAAAATTAGGAGAGGAAATTATGCAATTATTAAGGATGAAGATTTAAAAATAAGCGAGCAGACGTCGATTCTTTTCCCATCAAGTTTCGAGCAAAGGTTCTAAGGCGAGCTCGAATTTAAAATGGTAGTAGCATAGTCGAAAACATCAGTATGATATAATTTCTCTTGTTTGAAGAATTTTACGGTAATGGAAATGGACGATAATTTTTTTCTTTCTTTCTTTTTTTTTTCTTTTTCTCTCCCTCTCTTCTCGTTCGTTCTGGAAAAATTCACATTTGCTCGTGTTTTAAAAGCTTTGCCAGAGAAAAACGCGAAAGAGAAATCAGATATACACGTGCGTATTTATTAAAAACAGAAAAACGTTCCCTTTATCTCCCTTTGTGATCGAGTTAACTGAACCGATCCATACGCCTCTGAAACATTCCGCATAATTTTAAAGGCTCTTATACCGTTATAGAAATCGATACAACCCTTTTCTTCCCCATTTAACCCGCGTCTTTAAAAGCACACTTTTCCCCCTCCTTTTTTTTTTTTTTTTTTTTTTTAAATCTATCGTACATTTTCCTTTAAACAACCTCTGAATTGAATTTCTTTTCTTCTCTTTTTTCTTTACACACGAGCGAACCGTATATCGCTCTTTTAATAATTTCTGTAATTCCACGCCTGTTGTGGAGAACGTGTCGCCAACAATAAGCACCTCCGGTTGACGCCAGAACACGTGATGGAACAATGCCTGTTTACTCGTACATACGTGGCTAATCTAATAGTCTCTTATCGTGCTCCGTTTAAATTTAATCCCCCTCTCCCTCATTCTCTCTCTCTCTCTCTCGTTTTTGGATATAAATTAAATACCTTTCCTTTCTCACCCATTTCTCCATGGAAATCAATCTAACGCAAAAACGTTTGAAAAATCGCGTTTCATTGCGTTATAAAATTGCGTCCATAATTAACTGGAGGGGATATTTTGCTCGGCCAGAATCGAATTCCTTCGAATAATAATACATACTCTGATAATACATACATACTCGAGTTACGATAGGGTATAATTAAAATTTATGAAATTCGGCACGATCGAAACACTCCTCGTTTATTATTATAACGAAGCTTGAATCACCAATTTAATATATTTCTCGAATCCGTGGATGGATACTCGAAGCTTCGATCAAGTTATATAGCGGGACAATACACGGCGCAGCTGTTTATCCGTAATTAGTCTAATGGCCGTAGTCGTGTCGTCGTCGTCGTCGTTTCGAAAGGATGATAGCTGCAGTCCTCTCAACTGAACTGCGCCACTCTAACCCTTCTCTTTAACCGTGTACACGTAGATGAGAGTATCGATAGAGGGTATATCGCTGCGCGAGCTAGCCTCGAGATTCGACCTCAACGGCGATTCATTTTGTCACGAGACTCGAGAATATCGATCCCTTCCGAATTCTTTCTTTCGATTAAGACTTCGCTTCGTTGAAATAATCGTGAAAGGTAATCGTAGCTTTTTTTTGAAACTTTTGTACTCCCATCACGAATCGTGGAATTCACGATACCCGAGACTAGTAGAAAAATTCGTGTGAAAGTTTCATCAATTGTATTTTTCGAATGCAATGAAAGTATCTTCTCGAACGAATGTAACGAAGATATTTTTTGGGATATTTTTTTTTTTTAGGAATCTCTCGAAGATTTTCACGATGTCGTTTATTCGAAATGAAAAAATTATTGTTGTCAAAGATATTTCTGGTTATATTTGTTGTATATAAAAATAGACAGTCGATTAATCGTAAAAGTGTCGTTCGTGTAAATGGAAGTTGAGAGCGGAATCTTGTTAAAATCGAGTGTTAAAAAATGTATCCAGAGTTACGCGAAACGTGAAAGAATATAAAGACAAGTTTTCTTGGTCTCTCGAGTTATTTCGAATTATTTGCGTTTAATCTGGAATGAGATTTTTCTTGGAACCGTCTCGCGATTACGCTCTCTCTCTCTCTCTCTCTCTCTCTTCTTTGTTATACCTTTGTAATAAAAAGTAAATTATAAAGACGAGACAATGTAGAGGACGCGTAATTATATCTCGATTTTTTAAAACATTAAGGTGAAGGTAAAAATTGTGCAGGCGATGGTTCTACATAAACGAAATCAAGTTGAAAGAAAGGAAAAGAATACAATTTTATTTTTTTATTTTTTATTTCAAAACTTTAACTTTCCTGGAAAACGAAGTTCGAAGATTCGTCGATTAGACGTGCACACTTAATTTCCAATCGAGCGCGTACAATATGACTATCGATGAACGAGTTATCAACGATTCGACTACGTCGAGAACTCGACGATTTGCTCTGAAACGAAAAATTTATAATCCGCGTAAATTTAATATTTCTCGTAAATTTAATACATTTAATATGGAAAATTAGAAAATTCTCTATTTCTTATTTTTAAATACGTGGATTATTCTTTGGCAACGCAAGGAGGAAAAAAATAAATTTCAATCCTCTACATCACACTCGCAAAACAGTTGATCCTCGCCAATCTACCCTCCTTCCTCCAACAACATCAGTCTAATTTATAGCACCCTCAAGCGTCTGTCGCTTTCCATTTCCATGTCCCATGGTAACACAACTGAATGACCATTCTGAAAGCCCTCGAAGCTTTCTCGTTTCCCCGTTGCGGAGAATAACTTGCTGTGTCATCCGTCCTGGGACATCCTTGTTTTTTTGTATACAAAAGACGAGCGCCCGAGGAAATAGCGAATCTAAAAATATACGCGAAACAATACGGGTTCAAAGATTTTTATCCGAAAATTTGTATCTGCCTCTCTCTCTCTCTCTCTCTCTCTGTCGTAGTCGATGAAAAAAAAAAAGAAGATAACGTAGCGACGACAAACGTGTATAAAACAGAGAGAAAGAGAGAAAAAACGAAGTCGTCCCCGGTGTGATTCAGAGGAAACGATCAAACTCTTTGACCTCCCCTCCCCCTCGGTACACAGCATAAACACATTTCAGCTCATACCCCCTCAAAGGCCTTAGCCCAGTATTCCCGGTGCTCCTCGTTCAGACGATGGCCATATTGGTATTCCTTTTCAACAACGTGCTTCGAACACCTGAGAGTACAAAGCAGCTACTTTGCAATAGTTCAACCCCTGACGCCCGTACATCTCTTCGGCTACCATTGCGCCGCATACTTTCAACGTTTCAAGCTTGGATTCGCGTGTATAACGTACACATTCGCGCGCATACATACGCGCGCGTGCACACAAACGGACCGGTGTTCCCAGCGAACTTGGAATGGAGGCGGCAAACAAGAAAAATCCCCTTGGTCTTAATAAACGTGGTTGAATTTATTCCAAACGATTCGAAGTATCATACAACGTGGATGAAATTTTATTCGAAAGATGCCCTCGTTCAAAGAATTTCTTAATTAGCGCTAAAAGCTAGGGGATTATACTCTTCTATACAGGCCGGCGGCCATTTTGGATTTGAACCACCGCGCGCGATTTTATGACTATCCGTTCTTGTCAAACGCTGATTCGACGTGCTCGTGTTGTCATTATTATCCCGTTTTTTTTGTTTCTTTCTCTTTTTTCTTCTTCTTCTTCTTCTTTTGTTTTGTTTTTTTAGTTATTCGGGGATCGGTTAATTATATTTCTTAATATTCACACAGCGTGTGATATATTTATTATGAAATTTTAAGCTTTATTAATAAAAAAAAAAAAAAGAAAGAAAAATATTCGAACGAAGGAAATGTTATTATACGTGTATAATTTTTAAAGAATGAAATAATTAACGTGTTTTTTTAGTCGGAATTCTCTACGCTCGGTGAGATAATATTAATTAATAAAAGGGGGAAACAGTTTTAAATGTTTATAAAGAGAATTTATCTTAATGTAATGGAATGTCCCCCCCTCCCTCCCCTCGTTTTGCTTCCATTTTATCACGTTTTGTCCGGATAAAGGTGGGATATTTATACGACGTATGATGATTTCAACGAAAAGCATAAAAATTCATTTACCGCAGGAACAATAATATTATCCAAATAATAGGAAAGGAGAATAAAAAGTATTTTCACGTTAATGATATAAAAAATGTGTCAAAAGTATAACCAACTTGTTATATTGGAACAATGAATTAATAATAATAGCGAAATTACTGGGAATACAATTTAGAAAGAAAAATTCTTAACGGAATTTTCAACTTGTACACTATTTATACCAAGTTACGGAAAAATATATTGTAAAGTAATAGATACACTCGCTCGAACAAAAGAACCTAACCTTAACTTGAAAAAGATTTATCAATACGAGGTAAAAACTTGAATATTTACCTCGACTTTCTTCCAAACTTTAAATAAAATTACACCGAGAAGGAAGCGAAAAAAAGTGCCGGGTAAATATTTGTAATCACCTTTCCTCCTCCCCCCCCCCCGATAAAAATATTAAAAAACAAGATTCAACGATATAAATTGACGAAAAGAAAAACGTAACATTGATCCTCGACCCAGATCAACGTTCCAATCGTTTCTTCTGTACATTCCACAAAAAAAAAAAAAAAAAGGAAAAGAAAAAAAAAATACTCCAAATAAATTATTTAATTTACAAATCAAATTTTGATACATATGGTATATTATTTAAACCGAACGACAATAGTCGATAAATAAAAGAATTTTTTTCCCTTAAAAAAAAAAAAAAAATACTCTGCGAAACAATTGGAGAAACGAAATAAACGCAAATAATACAATGCCTCCGATAATAATATCGATATTATACTCCTTCGAGCTTTCCTTCCAACCGTCCACTTAAAACACCACTTTTGTATCGTTGACCTGAAACAGGCGCAGAGTTCGCGTGGCCCGTTGCGTGAAATCAATACCACAGGCGCACGCAAGTGTTTGCCTCTTCCCTCTTTTTTTTTTTTCTCCCCTCCCTTTTTTCTTCCCTTCCTCTCTCCCTCCCTCCCTTCCTCTCCCTCTCCCTCTCCCTCTCTCTGCTCCCTTCCTAGATTTCTCCACGATTTTCAACCACTTTGCGCGCAGTTACTCCGCTCCATATTCTTACATTCTTATTCATATCCGCGTGTATATCATTAAATTAAATACACGGACGGGGAGAGAGGTCATTATTGGTGGGTACGATCGATCGACGAAGATCGCAATAATAAATGGAAAAGGGAATAAAGGGGGTATTGTAGCCCCCCCCCCCTTCTCCCCTTTTTCAAGTGACTACAATTCGACGGATCAATTTGCGTAATTGAATTTATTCAACGCCTTTTATAACGGTTTCCAGCGACGATTTTTAGTTATTATTTGCATGCATTTCAAGTATATATAGATGATCTATACGTCGTATAAAATTGGAATTCGTCTACGATTATCGCGGTAATTTTTGACGGAGAATCATCTACCAAGGAATGGGATATAACTGTAAATAAAATGAATGTCGAATTCGTTTCCTTCTGTTTTGTAAAGGAAATACGAACGTAATAAATAATGTAGAGGGATTTTTTGGAACGCGCAATTCGTTCCATTTTTGCGCAATAATTTATCCATCCCTTGATATTATCGGATCGATAAGTCACAAGTTATAAATTTTAGAATTTTACCGAAATGGGATAATCGGATGACTCGTAATTTACTTGTAAAATCTCGACGTTCGTTTTATTGCGTGGAATTTAGAATTCTTCTCTCGTGGAAAAATTTATTATCTTCTACTTGTGAAATTCGATTACGATCAAAAAAAAAATAATAATAATAAAAATAAACGAATCAAACAAAGATCAAGATGAATTATCATACGTACAGATTTCGAAATCTATCTATGCAACCATATTCCTCTATATATTCAACCAATCCGATCCAATAATTTTTCAAAATCAAATTTCATTATTTAAGCAACGTGTGTTTTCTTCTTCAACGTCGTTCTCAAAATCAAACACCCATCAAAGTCATCGTCTCACGGGATAAAATCACACACCCTGAGATATCCCTATATCCGTGGACAAATGCAAGGAAGGAGGAAGCAAGCGTTCGAAACGACGAATTCAAACGCTTTATCCCACGTAAAGAAGACCAGGTTTTCTTACAACGGCCGTATCCCCGCCGTATTCACAATTTATAGACAAATCAATTTATAAGGAAACGGAAAGGGGGATACAACAACGCGAAATATCCCGTATGCAAGCCGGTTTAACTAATTCATTAGCCTGCCAACTGTGGAAGGATTGGAAATCCGGGGACCATCGAGGCAATTGCGGGCGAAACTTGCCCAGGGATTTTCACGAGAAACATCGGTCACGGTGTCTGTAAACAGACCAGAACACACAGAACCGGTCGAGAAGGAAGCCGTGATAGAGATGGATACGAGAGAGGCATAGAGAGAGAAAGAGAGAGAGAGAGAGAGAGAGAGAACGACGAAACTCTAGCTGCGAAAATACTCGGATTTATCCAACGGGCAGAGCATATCAAACTGTAAAGCAAACTCCTTTGTGTCTTCGTATAATCGCGAAAAGTCTGCTCTTTCAATGGAGCCGTGATGGTGGTGGTTGTGAAAAACGCAACCTGTCCGCGTGCCAGATATCGGCCCCTCTCCCTCCCCTCCCCTCCCCTCACGTTTTTTCCACGTGAAACTTTACAATCCTATGCGCGTAATATGTACGTTCACGATCGATCGACCTGTCTTTTTTCTTCTCTCTCTCTCTCTCTCTCTCTCTCTCTCTCTCTCTCTCTCTCTCTCTCTCTCTCGTCCACCGCAGATCTAAACGGGATCGAACGGGATCGCAGAGACGAGCGATGCGACTTGGAAATACAGCGGCGTAGTCTCTCGATGCGATAACTCTCGCCTTTTGCACAGGGCGCGCAGGGGAATAGCCGAGCCTCGAAAAACTCGCACACCTGCGCTTGGCACCGCGACAATACTCCCTCGTACTCCAGCGCTACGCGGTGGGTCCTACGTGGTGTGACTTCGGGGGTGTGGTGTGGGTTTGCGCTCGAGCACAAAGGAAATATTGTCTACGTGGCAAACGCAGGTGTGGTGCTCGCGGCCGGTGCAGGTCCTGTCGCGATCACCAGGGGTGTTTGATCGATCCTCACCTCCGCTCAAAGAGTCGCGTGACGCGTAGCCGTGCCACGCCGAACGTGTTCGAATCGGAGGGAGAATTTTTATTATCGATAATCTTTGCGAATAAATCTTTGCAAAGATTTGGGTGGAATGGTAATGTAATAGGAAAATGATTGGACGGAAATTTGGAGAGATTTATCGGTCTTGCATTTTCCTGATAAAATCGAGTATCGATTATATATTATGATATAAATTCATCGTGTTGATATAATTTTTGTTACATATTTTACGTGATATACATTAAATTACAGCAATAGTAAAGTCCTGTTTTTTAAATAAATTTTATTATTGCTTATTGCTTCATCATCCAAACGACTAGATTTTACGAGATCAATACTCTCCTTTAATTAATTAACGCTCTGAATGTGAATTAAAAGCGAATTTTTCTCCTTTAAATTTTATACTTTTATCGAATAAAAATTCGTACGATCGTGTTAATTGACGAAGATCTGAACATTTTTTTGAAAAGCTCTTCGAAAGTTTGAGTAATAAAGGAAGAAAAAAAAAGAAAGTAGGAATTACCTCTGGATATGATACGACGAGACGCATCCTCCTCCTCCTCCTCCTCCTCCTCGCAAACTGTTGAGTCCTGAGATGTTTAATCGCGAAAGTCGGTTTCAACCATCAATCGATCAATCCAACAAGAATGACAAGAATAGGGGGAGAAAACAATTCGAGCACGCTGGTCTGCCTCCTGGAAGATAGTCGTTAGGAGCGGGAAAGTAAAGAGCGCGGGGGATTCCATTGTGCGGTGGGGGGGGGGGGGGGAAGGGGTTGATCGGTAAAAGCTCGGAGGCAGTTAGACATTCGGTGATTGGAAGTTGGAATGTAGGAGAATCGAGTAATTTGAGAACTTGAAGTTCAGTGTCAATATTCAGTGGGAAGTTGCACAACTCGAAAAGGTTAATTCTGAGACTGGATGGTGGACGTGTTCGCATGTTTAAGCGGTTCCAAACGATAAAACTTTGTAACGTATCGAGTAAATCTTGAAAGGATCGAATTTTATCCCGCGTTATGCGCTACGTGATATAAGTGAATTCTCCGTGACAATAATGTCAATTTTTAGTAAAAATTAATTTTTGACATTTGCATTAAAACGAAACATGCGAAAAATTATTTAAAGACTCGTTGCTTTTTTGTCACAGTTCAATCACATTTCTTATACATTCATTGTACAATAATATCTTCAAATGGCAGTATATAGGTTTGAATAAGAAAAAAAGAGACATCTTCGAAAAATGGGAATAATCGAAACTTTGACTCGTTGCTTTCTATAATTGTCACACAATTCTTATACAATTATTCACTGTACAATTTAACAAGTTAAACGTATATAAGGTTTGAATAAGAAAAAGAGAGACATCTTCGAAAAATGGGAATAATTGAAACTTTGACTCGTTGCTTTCTATAATTATTACATAATTCTTATACAATTATTCACTGTACAATTTAACAAGTTAAACGTATATAGATTTGAATAAGAAAAAGAGAGACATCTTCGAAAAATGAGATTACTCTCATTCATTTCTCTATTCTCAATAAAATAATCAGCAAAATTAATTATTTATCTTTCCATTTATTTATAGTTTTATCGATGTTTTGTCACGTTGTATCAATTGCGATACATCAAGTTGCGAAAACGAGGGTTAACAAGCACCTTCGATTCGAGGCGAGGGAAAATTTGCCTGTCGTTACTCGTAGCAACCAAAGTGCTATTCGATAACGTACAAATTCGATATCGTTAGGCGTTTAATTGATAAACGGGAAAATTTATACGCGTGCCTCGGCAACGTTACGGTGGAAATAGGTAAAATGGTAAAACTTCCTGTTTCGAATCCATGCGATCGAAAAAAAAAAAAAAAA
>NW_025223180.1:3443259-3447191 GCF_014066325.1 Apis laboriosa
TTTTTTTTTTTTTTTTTAATGCGTGTCACTGTGAAACCGAACCATTCTATATATATATCAACGCCGCGTTCCCGAACCTTTCGAATCCTCGAATAATCCAATTTTTGAGGTTATCCGCGAACGTTGTTGAGCCGATCCCGATCCTTCTGAAAAACTATGACTACGTTTTGTAGGGAAAAAATTTTTTCTTCATCCCTTTTCACTCCGCGAAGAATACGGTGAAAAAAAATCGTTAAGTAAAATCGAAATCGGAAAGATTTAAAAGAAACCATTTAAAAGAAACAAAACATAAACCGTCTTTGAAAATAATGAGATTAAAAAAATATTATACTTTATTTTCAACGAAATTGTAAATTATAAATTCAAGCAAAAAAGAAAACTTACCTTTCGTGATACGAAAGAACAATATTCGGAAAGAAAAACGATACACGCATATTAATGTATGTTGTAAAAAAAAAAAAAAAAAAAAGAACAATCCTTGAGAGAAAGGGTTAACAGCAATACTTCAATGATTTCTTTCTTGGAGAGCTCGTTGGGAAATTTGAAAAAAAGGTCGCAATATTCCCCTGTCATAAATATAACCTTTCCCCGATACGACTCGGATTACAAAGCTGGTTTATGAAATACCTTCGTTCGCTAATATATTCCTCCATATTGCTCTTTTCAAACACTTTGGGCCGGCTCAGCTTCATCGCTGCATTAGCATGCTCGATTAATCCGAGTGCCAGTCCACCCCAAAAAAGAGAGGGGAGAGGGTTGCAGCATAATCCAAAATGATCTTCGTTTACTTACACGGAAAATTTATATAGAAAATTTATCACGGAATTTCCTCTTGCCCCGCTCTTTCGCTACCCTATTATTGGATCTTCATTTTTATTCCCTGAAAGCTGCCCTGAATATTCAACGCCCCTCTATGAATAATACCGAATAAATGAAAATCATTTTCGCCCGACATGACCGGAAAGGAAGAAACCAAATATTTCCAAAAAGAATAAAAAAAAAAAAAAAAAAAGAAAAAGAAAAAGAAAAAGAAGAAAAAAATCAAACCGAAGAAGACTTTAGGGGGAAAGAAAATGAAAGGGAAAGCATCGAATCGTGACCGATTGAACTCTTAATTAAGATCAATATTGAAAAATCGAATATAAAAATCTGTACGATAATATCGATCGATTCCATTACGGAAATTAAAACATTTAATTGGCCGTTATTAATAATTAATTAATTTTTACGTGGAAAATCCGCCCGTTCCCGACAATTTCAATACTCCTGTCGATTCCCGAACAACCGACTGAGACAAAAATAATAATTCGATTAAGTTCAAACATTTACATTTCCTCGCGATAAAACAGATTAATAATAATAATAATAATAATAATAATAATAATAATAATAATAATAATAATAATAATTTAAATCGTCACGCGAGGGAATGGGAATTAATCCGACGATCTTTCAAATTTCGAAATTACTTTCAACGTTGTCCGTATTTAAAAAAAAAAAAAAAACTTATATATATATATATATTTGCTCTCGATACAGAAATAAAACAGCGAGAAGCGAGAAAGCGGAGAAAAGACGAAGGAAAGTGGATATTCTTTGTTCATCCCATCCGGGGAACCGGATGAAATTAATCCGGTCGGATCGTAATTACGCACAATTGTATCCCCGGCTATCTTTCCCCTCCCGTAATCAAACCGAGATTATGCGCGAACGTTCGATATGCTGATGAGACGATAGCCTCGAAGTAGAGCTCGACGATCGACGTTGGGCCCTTTCCCCCTTCACCATCGGGCATCAATACGTCCCAAGAGCAAACAGCGATTCGCTAATGTTCAAACAACGCGCACAACGTGCATAGATAATTCGTGAAACGAGGCAGGGTTAGGCGAATCTGTAATGGCATCAATCACTTGTTGTAACCAATCAACCGTTGCGCTTTCGTTATCCCGATTCTCTATATCCCGTTTCGTGCCCGATTCTCGTTTATATAATACAGAATGGGGAAACGGTTTTCAGTGGGATTCAACGGGAGGCGGATGTACGATAACGATCAAGGCGAAACGCGAGGGATTATTTTAGATGATGAGGAATATTCTTCGACGAGGAACTAGCACGATTGTTATTGTAGGTATGTTGTGCGATATAAAAATAATTTGTTTGCATTATTGGGAAGATTTATTCGGGATTCGACTCGTAAAATTGTACGTTCTTGAGTAGATTTTTTTTTTCCTCGACGAAAGTTAAAAAAAAATAAAATTCGAGGAGGAGAAAAAATGAAGAAGAGGAGGAGAAAATTATGGCAGCGATGGTTTTTAAAAAATTCATCAAATAATAATTCGTCTTAATAACGAAAGGTTTCGTGTATGTGTGCGTGACGTAATTAATCCTTCTTCGAGATCGAGATCGAATTAAAGAAAACTTGGGATCAAACTGGGAATCGGGAGAATGGAAAATGTCAACTATAGAGAAACGACGTGATCTAAATATAATTTATCAAATTATTACTGGGAACTCGAGTATTTCGGATTCTTGTATAAAATTATACGTTCTAGATTTTTCCCGACGAAGATATTAAAAAATAAAATTCGAGGATGAAGATTGGAGGAAAAAACTATGGCAGTAATGGGTTTTAAAAAATTCATCGATAATGCAATTAATCCTCGTATCGAGATCGAATTAAATAAAACTAAACTTAGAACTTAATCGAATGAAAAATGTCAACAAAAATAATGCGATAGAAATATTCCCATCATATAAGGATCGTCCATTTGTGGTTTATTAAACCACAATTTTTAAACCTTCTCAATCAAAACCGATATTTTCAGAATACCGTGTTATAACTATACTTTTTAACCTCATGAAGACACATGGTTAAAATATTTTCAAACCAATGATTGTCGATGCAAAATAAAATAAAATTACATCTCCTTAAGAACTTCTTCAAATTTTAATTTTTTTTTAAATCAAATTAAACCAATAAACGAATCACTCGTCAAATCAATCGATCACACGTTTCCTCGTCTCGAATCCCATTTTCCGATCCGAACAGGGATTTATGACGCGACCAGAGATATTTCGAATGCGTAACACCATCGGAGTCGTATCGTATCTCCATGCTTCCCTTATCCAGGAAATTACGAGAGTCGAAATACGAGAGTCGAATCTCTGAGGAAGAAAGACCGTGAACCGCTCTTGCTTCCGTTCTTTTCCATGATTCCACCCCCATGGACGCGTCATTTCCGCGGCCCTCTGCAATTTCACGTTGCCCCCAACCGAAATTTGTTTGTTTTGCCTTCCACCCCCCCCGTCAAGGACCCCATCTCCTCCCTCGTTACTCGCGACGCCACCACCAACTTTTGTCAACTTAATTTGGCCGAATTTATATTATCGCGTCCGTCCAACCAACGTCTGCCTCTTCCCTTTGCCAACTTCCTGCGTTCCTCCATTATCGGCCGGGATAATCGTTTTCGAAGATATTAAATTTTCTTGCGAGAACCATGTTTTCGAGAAATGGGTCAGCGGGCCATGGGGAAGGGAGAAGAAGAAGCGAATTTGAATAAAGAGGGATTCGTGCGCGAGTTTTGGAAGATTGTTTCGTTTGGCGATCTCGTTTGGGACGCGTTTCGATTCGGGAGGAAGAGTCTTCTCTATCTCTAGATTCGATATCTCTGTTGAGACGTGGGAGTCGATCGGTGATACGAGAGAAGAGGGGAGGGGGGAAATTGATTATGTGGAAAGAGAGAGCCGATGCTTGATATTGTTTATACGTTTGAGGTTATTTTTATGGATGAAAGGATACGTGTTTTAATTTTTAGTTTAATTCGCGAAATATTTTTAACGATTCTGCGGTGGAAATAAAAACTGCGATTCGTATATTCGTATATTCGTGTTTTATGCGCAACCGTGTTTTTTTTTTTTTTTTTTTTTTTTTT
>NW_025223180.1:3447197-3447898 GCF_014066325.1 Apis laboriosa
TTTTTTTTTTTTTTTTTTTTTTACGAGAGAATTTGTTTTTCCCCTACTTTCGACGTTAAAAAGTTTCAGTTATCAGTTTATCATCAGGTATAAAAATTTATCGCGATAAAAATGTAACGAAATATTCTTATTAATGACGATTCAACAATGATAAAAAAAAAAAAAAAAAAGAAACGCGAATGTATCGGATTCAATGATTTTTCTATATTTCGATTCTTAATTTTTAGAATTTAATCGTAGAGGAATTTTTTTTTTTTTTTTTTTTCCAAATTTAATCCAACGTGTGTTTTAAAATATGCGACGCATATTTTTTTTCAATTTTAAAAAGAACTTCTATCAATGGAACTTTGAAGTCACATATTTCTTTGAATGTGGAATATATTAAAGCTGAAATAACTCCTCACGTTCTGATTGCAGATATCGATTCAATTATATCCGTATTTTCATTTAATATATTTTCCATTTCATCCTTTTCCACATCGCTTATTTATCCTCTCCTTATCCTACGTATTTTTTTTCTCTCTTTTCTTTCTTTCTTTCTTTCTTTCTTTCTTTTTTTTATATATATATAGAAAAACAGGATTATCGAAAAAAAGAAACGAAATAAACAAACAAATCTTCCGCAGGAATCACCAGCGATCATTCCTCTTGAATATTCATAATTCAAAGAGAAATTTAACCGAAACGAAAAAAAAAAAAAA
>NW_025223180.1:3447956-3639320 GCF_014066325.1 Apis laboriosa
AGAGAGAGAGAGAGAAATAAAACGTGTTTATTTTTAATCAACCGCAAAATTTTCAACAAGAGTGATGCAGACAAGGATGATTCAAAACTGGACAACGCGCTTACCGATTAACAATTCAAAATTTCAGGGGAAGGGTTCGCATGTTTCCGACGGCCCACCGTGTATATGGGAATTAACACGCGTTCATTGAATTATTCAGTAGCCCACTTCGACGGCTGGAATCCTGGCCGAGAGCAAGTGGCTGCAATCTCCCCTCTCCTCGACTTTTTAATCACGTCGGACCGTTTGGAATGCGATTCGAAAGCTGGATGCCTTTTATACCGCTACACCGTAGATGCAAATTGTATAACCCACCGACACCACTCTCTGTCAAGATGAAATTAACCATTATTTCGATTTCTATTCCTTCCAATCTACCACTGTCCCCAATGAATTTCATTTCTTTTTCTACCCATCTCAAACGCGAACCGAAAACTTCGACCGGCTATTTCGTAAAAGAACTCTTAAATTTTGACGCTTGTTCAGCATTAACAGTCAAGGGAAAAATTACGATAAAAATATTTTCAGATTTTCCGTTTCTCATTTCGAGTTTCGTTTCGCAACGGTTTTCTTACACTCGTCGAAAATCAATATCGCGCTCTCGGAAATTCCCCTTCGATTTTTCGAACACGTTGGATCAAAGACGACGAAAGGGTTAGGAAAAAATTAATCCAACATTTTATCTAATATTCTGCGTAGGTATTATAAAAGGCATTATATATATATATATATATATATATATATATATCGAGGACAGGATATATATGTACTAATGCGAAAAGAGCGGGGCCGATCGTTCGATTCGCATCCGATGCGAAAGTTCAGCTATAAACGCTTCCTTTCCGGTGATTTATTTTCCCCGACCGGGCAGCCACGAAACGAAATTGGGAAAGTGGATTTTATTAACGACCACACCGGTACATGAAACGCGCACGGCCTCGAGATACATACATCATCCCGCCAATGATCGTTCAATCGTTTATCAAACGCCCCCGCGTAGGCCACGCGAGCGCGTATTGGAAAACGTGGGCCGGTCGAAGAGAGGCTATTCCAGAAACACGGTGGACAATAATTTAATGCGATAATTTGCAATAGCCGTGGTATGACGATCGTCCGTCCAATTCGTTTGAAATATTTAAAGGACGAGCGTGGAGCGTGGGATTTTTTTTTGGGGGGCCGACACATCGACGACAGTTCCATTTTCTTTTTTTTTTCTTTTTTACCGTAACACAGAGAAACGTACGATAATAATTACAGACCGGTTAATTGCAACGATCGGCTAACCTTCCACTCGAATGAAAAAAAAAAAAAAAAAAAAACCAACGACCAATGAAAAGGGTTGCTTTACCCGGCTCCATTACATCGGCTCCACACTCGGTAAATGAAGTATAATCGAGAGAGATCACGATCCTCCCTCTCGTCCCTCCCTCCAAACATCCGACACGATGACACGCGATTTAACGACCGATTCGAACCGTTTGATTCGCGAAGAGGAACAGGAAGGGGGAGGAGGATCGAGGGATTAATACGAATCTCGCGCGAACCAATTTTCTACGCGAAAATTTTCCACTCGCCGGTTTCACCGTTCTCCAACCACCGATAATCGGTTGAAATATTCGGAACGAGCGGGAAAAAGGCGGAGAAAGGGAGGGAGGAAATATGCTGCTCCCCGTATACCATCGACGATAAGGGGTGAGGGGGGGGGCGCGTTAAAAAGCGACGTGGCGTGCTCGCGTTCCGCGAGCGGAAACGTCGATCGCGTTTTAATCCGGAGAGGGAGAGGTTCGTCCTGGTGGTGGTGGTGGTGGTGGTGTAACTAGTTTGCAGTACGCATTTTGTTAAATCCGATCAGCCGGTCGCGGTGCCAAGTGAACCGCGATTCGTTTCATTGACGCGAAGAACGCGTGGAACGTGTATACCCTCCTTCCCTCCCCTCACCCCCTCCCTCTATCTCGACCCACCACCCTCCCAGGGGCTGTTGCCCTCGCGACGAGCGAGGAAGAAAACGAGGGGGATCCTCCCCCTCCCCGCAGACAGACCGTCAGACCGACCCTTTTTCCTCTTGAAACCTTGTACACTCTACCTCTCCCCCCCCCCCCATCCACCTCGCTCTCTTCGTCCACGAAAAATCAGGGAACGGACGAAGGGGGTGGATAGGTGGATAGGAAGGAAATATTGGATTAAACAGATAAAGGTAGCACGGGCCGCAATAAGTCGTTCGGACTCTGTGTGTGCACGAGGGTGGAGGGAGGGGAGGGGGGAGGAGGACAATGAAACGCGATACGGGGGATGAGATAAGAATGAAATTGCGTTATGGCCGGTCGAACCCGTGGTTTTCGATTCGACGCGTTTTATCACTTCCCCCTCCCTCCCGCTGGACACCCTGCTACAATTTGTCCGTAGCTTGTCGCTACGTACAAAGAATGTGCAACCTCGAATTCCACGCGGAGGAAGGGATTCGTTTTTTTTTTTTGTCTTCCCCTTTCTCTTCCTTCTCCTCCCTCTTCCTCTATTTCTCTTGTTCTCGCGTGGAAATTCGAGATCGGTGTTTAATATTTTCCAGAATTCCGTAGAATAAAAAGCAGTTTCGAGCGTGGAAATTCGAAGGGGTAAAATTGAGACGTGTTCAGATATTCGAGAAAGGCGAATTTGAGGAAGGAAATTGTGTAAAAGTTGTGGGAAGAGTTGAAAATGTAACGATTAAAATTTTATCAATACGAATAGATATATTGAAAGGAATTATTGAACGGGATTGGTGAAAAAGGTGAATCGAGGGGGAAAAAGGAGGTCAAATATTAATTGTCTCGTATCGATCGATATCGCGGCAATTAAGTTAAATACTTCTTCAAAAGTAATACACAAAATTAAGACAGCGTCGAGTGTACTTATATTCGTTAATAAAAACGTTTCCATTTCCTAAAAAGATACACTCGACGAATCCACTTTTATCGATCTATCATCCTTCGCGTCATTTAGTAATTAAAACATAAGCGTTTTTTTAATTCGTCAAAGGGAGAAGTTTTAACTCGAAAAAAGTTCAACCTTATAATAAATTACGAAATATAATCGTCAGAAATAAAATTATAATTCTTATATTAGAATATACTGGAAAGACATACATCATTTTCGATCTCGACTCGAAAAAGCTTTATTACTACACCACTACTAAATTTTTAATACATTAATCCAAAATATAATTCCCTTCTCCTTTTAGAACAATTTCCCCCCTTCCTCCCCATCCGTGTGATTCATTTTTCAAAATTCACTTTTAGAAGAAAAATTTAATTACACATAAAAATAACGGATTCCTTTTATCCCGATTTATTAAAAATTTGTCCAAAAGAAAAGAGAATCGTTCGCTCGCCCGAATTCTAAACACGAAGAAGAATTTCTTCTCGAAATTATCCCCTCCCACGATCTTTCGCAAAAATTTCGATTTCGATTCCGCGAGATTTCATCGAGATCGTGTTTAACGAAGAATGAATGATTTGTTCGCTTCGATGGGTTCCCCATCGGGTTGGAAAAAAAACCACGTCACCGAATCGTTACCGTGTTATAAACCGGCAAACATTGTATCCTTCTTCCTCGGCTACAATTGAAATTCTGTAGCGTTTCTAGTAGCGTGGATCAATAGATGACGATCCATGCGAGCCGGTGTACTCGCCGTTTACTGCTTAAACGTACGAAGAGAGGGGGGAAGGGGGCAGAGGATATCCAGCGTATTACCGATGTTTGTGTTATCGTTGTAAGCCGATAACGCGCCGTGAAAATGGAAAAAAAAATGAATGTCCCTATCGCGGATCGAAACTTCTGTAATTCTGTCGTTCTTCTTATGGAGATTGATCGACTGGCACGATCCACGGTATATTTCAGCGCGATCGTTGTTACGTTCCTCCTTTCCTCTGCTCCTGTGTGTAATAATTCCTCAACTACGCGTTATTTATCAATGTCCATCCTTACGGCGCGTTGCGTTTCTTTTTTTTTTTTTTTTTTTCTTCTTCTATATCCTCGAAGAAATGATGAAAATCGTAAATTCTTTGAAACTCGTTGAATCGATTGAATGTAATATAATTTTTTATTTTGTTAACATAAACGTTCAAAATTTATCATCTCGCGGTGTACGTCATCGCGATTATTAAATTTTCTCGACAATTTTTTTCTTTTCTTTGGATACGAACACACGTTAATGATTCTGATGTTAAACTGGCCATGAAGAGAATAAAAGATTAAGCAATTTTCGAAACATTTTAACACGTAATTCGAGACGAGATAGAAATTTTCAAAATCGTTCTTTGCGCTTTTAAACGCGCCAAGAATCACAAAGTTTTATTGCCATAAAATTATCGAAATCGCAAAATTGAATAACGTCCAACACCACGAACGCACGCAACACCTGCCCCATTGGCGCAACCTTTGACACGGGCAAACTCGTTTCAATATGAAAATGGCCTTGCATTTTCTCATTGTCCCGACTTTAATTTATTTCCGAAAATTATCCGAAAATGACCAACCCCTTCGCCCTGCTATTCCCTCCCTATTGATTAACATCGCTTAATCGTCGTCGCATCCGACTGCCATCCACCCAATTTGCAATAAACCGATGCATCCCGAAATCGCCTTACGAAACGCCGTTTCGATACACGTGAGCAAAGGGCACGCTCGTTCCTTTGTTAAATTTGCTGCGGGACCCGTAATCAATCGATGACCCGCCGCCAATTACCAGTCGCCGGTTTAATTGGCAAACAATGGATCGAAACGGGAGGAGGAGGAGGAGGGAGGGAGGGGAGAGATGGACGAATCTTCGATCGGGGGATATACACGCGGTGTAACGAAACCTCTTCGGCGAATTTTTCTCGTTAAAATTTCTCAGAACAACAACTTCCGTCCCCTCTCATATCGTTCGATACGATGAAATTACGCGCGCGTAGCCGGGGAAATCGTACGAGGTTAATCTGTTAACGATCGCGGGGGTGAAATAGTGCGTGAGATTTGCATCGATGCGATATTATTGGAAAAAACTTTTCGAGCCGAAGTTAATTTAAATATTTGCTCTGTCGAGAGGTAATTCGCCGCCGTTGGAATAACAGGTATTTTCAACGGAACGGCCGCCAGCAGCAACACCTTGTTCAACCGAGCGTGAGAGAAAATTCTTCTTCTCTTTTTAATTTGTTCCGCTTCTTATTAGATTCCAGTTTCCAAGGGATGATAACGATATATACTTATACGTTGTTAAGTATACGTTGCCCTAAATTGGAAATTGAAAATTTTTTAGGAATAATTGGGAGAGAGATTTTCTCTTGATTTGGGAATTGGAGTTAGGCAAATGTTTCTACCATGATTTCTTAAATCACGATATCTCAAACGATCGAACGGTATTTGTGAAAGTTTTATTTCGATGAAATTGAAATTTGAGTTATTAAATCGTTTCGAAGAAACGTTTAACTTTTTTTGTTAATTATAGATGTGTGTACAATAGATCACAGAATTAAAAAAGAAGGAGGAATTTAAACAGGGAAGAAACGAGAGCGATAGAAAACGATATTCGCCCCCGATATTCGATTTTGCCACTTGTTGGTGAGATATAAATATTTATTTGCATTACCGTGTCTCCGGGTGGAGAACTTTTTTAGATGTAAATACGACGCGCTTTTTTCCGTGCCGTCGCATCGAAAACTTTGGAACGAGTGATAACTCGAAGAGGAGGACGGCCAGCCAAGCTTGGAAATACTAACTTCGCCGCCGTTTGTAATTTAGTTTTGCAAGGGCGACACGAATCTTCATTACGGCCGTGGACGTCCATGTATCCCGTTATATCTATGTAAATACGCGTGTTCCTTTGTTGTTCTTCGCATAACGAAATACCATAATATTTTTAATATATATATGTATCTATTTCCTTTTTCTATCTTGATCCATTCAGGGATATACAAAAACCTCTCTTTTCGGATCCAACGAGTAACGAATATAATATTTATACGTAGATAGTACGTGATAGATTGACGGCAGAAATGTTCACGGATCTTGCGTGAAAGTTTCTAATTAATAAGTTGTGTTCATCTTCATCATAATGAATATTTGTTTCAAAATCAAATTTTAATGAGCATGATTAAAGGAATAAGAGTTTTATTTTATATTTTTTTTACGTGATTTTTGTATTGCATAAATGCATAAATATCCAATATTATTAAAACTAATAATAATTCCATTTTATGTGAAACGTTATTAATATCATGTAGATGTAGATAAAAAATAATTTTTTTCGAGATCAAAATTTTTAAAATATTAGTATTATTTTTTTTTAAACATAATTTCGTAATGATAAAACAAAATTTTAAATTGTAAAATAATTGGATATCAATGTTTCATTATCCTTTCGTAAAAAATATTTCCAGGCGAAGTTATGCACAAAATGTGAAAAAAATGATGAAAATTTACACAATGAGGTTTTATATTTTACATCCATTATATAATTATATTCTATACAAGATACAAATTTTCATTAAAATTAGATTTTTCAAGATCAAGTGAATTTGTAAGATAACGAGACTTTTGCGATCGATTGTACATACTCAATCTTTAGCACATACGAATTTTATCTCCTTTGTCTCTGAAAAAGATTTCAGAGTTTCGTATTTTGATAAAAAAATAATTATCCTGCATCCTTTGAGCAAGGAAACTTATTTGAAGATGAATAAAGAAAAAGAAGAAGAAAAAGAAAAATAAAAAAAAAGCTTTCCTTTTTTCTTTTTCTTTTTTTCTTTTTCCAAGAGTATAAAAAAAGCGTGGTAAAAACTTACACATAATGTCGCGGGACAACAAAAATGCTGAAAACAATGGAACGGATTTCTGTAAACTTTTATGCACGGAGATTTTACTTTCAAGTTATGTGTAATCCTTTTAATTCTTCTTGTCCCTTGTATACGGGGAGATGTACGAAAAAGCGACTGGATTACATTGCTGCATCATTAATCCTCGACATGGTAAACAGTTTTGTTCTATTTAAGCCTGCGACGTTCAAAAAAATCCGGCCCGTGTTTCACGATGATTCAAAAATACGCTGATATTCCGGGAGGCAAAAGCGTTCGTTATCTCCCTACCTTTCGCTGTTCTCTTCCAATAAGACAATCGTAAAAATTTCAAAATATATATATACATATATAAATATATATATATATATATATATATATATTTTAAAGTCGCATAATAAACTATCAAAATATAAAAGTTTTCGTGACTCGTGTTATTTTAAAGGGAGCGCGAAAATCTATCGTTCGTGCGTATAAAAAAAAAAAAAAAAAAAATAATAGCACAAATGAAATAAATCTAAGTGGATTGTCGAGTTATCGTGGAAAAAAAAATTTTTTAAATTCTACAAATTTTACAAATATTTCTCGTTCTATTATAAATGATCGACAAGCATCAAAATGTAACATGGCCGACGTTGCTCTAAAGGATGAATAAAAAAAAAAAAACGCATCCGGCTATAACAAGCAAACACGATATTCCATCATCGATACTCGATAAACAATGCATAAACAACGGTGATACAAATATAGAATGGGGAAAAAAAAAAAAAAAAAAAAAAGCGGAAGCGGATTCCATCCGGTGAATCGATCAATTCTTGATGACGAATCAAGACCTAGATTCAACGTTTCCGCCATGTTTGAGGAGCATCGATGATACTTTAAGCCAGATAGAAAAGGACACTTTCGTCATGTCTCCTGTTCGCTCCGCTTACTATTCATATATCGTAATTCTGCGCACAGACACACATACACTCGAATAAATATACGCCCAATTATTATACATGCATTCGGTGAGCAGCAACGTTTTCTCGATCATTTTTCGAGTAAAACAGTCTATTCTTCACCGTCATATCATTGATCCATTCAATTCTCATATATAGTTTTTAAAAAAGGCAAATTAAATATAATATTCGATATATGATATAAAAAAAGTCAGTGTTGCATTATATTAATAAAATAAGGGATAGACAATGTAGATTTTCATACATATACATATATTTTCAAATTAAGAGAATCGTTCTGTCTTTCTTATCTCTTTTTCTCTGAATTTATAAAAAAAAAAGTTATATCATTAATAGAATAAGAAACACTTTCTTAAAACTTACACATTCATATATTTCGAAAAGCGAAGAAAAACATTTCTATATTTCTCTCTTTCCTTTTTCATTCACAACAATATCACAGATCAATGGCTAGCATGTGAAATTAAATAAATGGTAAAAAGTAAAAAGTGATTGAAAGCATCTATCTCAATTTTCAGAAAACGATTAAAGATCCTTCGTTATTGGAAACCAGGACGTTAGCAAAAGCGTCGCGATATATCCTATATATATATATACATATATACAATGCGTGTAGTACGCGTGGAACGAAAGTATTTCACGGTGTAGTTCGTAGTCTAGCTCCGTGGCTTAGCGTCTAGGTGTTCGACCTGAATGAAAAAGCCTTGACGCATTACCTGTGGGAAATACCCGGGCATAATTCAAAAATGTTTTTGCGGGACACGTTTCCATAAAGTTGGCTGCTTACACGGCACACACAGACGCAAAACCCCCGTTCCGATTCCCCTCCTCCAAACCTTCGCTCCCCTCCCCTCCACCCTATCCACCGTGTCTCCAGATCCAACCATAGTCGACAGAATTTAATTAAGCGTGAAACTTTACAACGGCCATGATTAATTTTTTCGTCGTCGCGTTATTAGCGGTATGAAAACCGATGGAATCGCTCGAGCAACGCCCGTCTCAGCGTTTCCACCCTTTGGATGGCGGAACAACCGTTGGATGGACGACGAGGAGTGACGTCGAGTACTCCGTGTACTTGTAAGAGGGAAAATGAGATCAATCGAATATAGTAGAGCGGAGAGATGTGTTGTTGGAAGTGGCGGTCTCTTTTGAGAAATTTATGATAAGGATATAGGTATTAATCTTTTGCGCTCCCCTCGGACAACGATGATTATATTTGGGGCTGTATACTCGAATAAAAATTACACCATTATTATATTTAATTACAATCGATATTTTTATGGTTTCCACGATTAAAAGAAAAAATTCATTACATGACGGATATTAATAGTGAATTTTATTTTCGATGTGATGACGATTTAAAAGACGATTGTTTTCGAACGATTAAGCTGTGATTCTGATGATATTTCATCAGAGCGTGGAAAAAAGCAAGGAGAGTTCGTTTTAACGAGATTCCAACGAGAAAAATAGGAAAAATCTTTTATTTGGCGATCCTTGAAGCACTCACGATTCGATCCGTCTCACGGGTAAATAGTTTAAAAATCAGAATTGCTGTGAGATTTAGCCGAGGATTAAAAGGATCAAAGGATTGAACTTCTGAAGCGCAAAAGAGAGTATACACGCGCGTCTCCAAATAAAGCGTACTTGACACCCTGTCGATGAAACCTGTTAATAGTTTATACTTACTACATCGTTGCCCTATAGCCTACCTACCTACCAACAACCAGTAATTATTTCGAGTTATTTGCATACACTTTGAACAATTTGATTCGCCAGATAATACGCCCGCCATTTATCAAATATCCGTCGAACGTTAATCGAAATGTTAAAGAGTTTTCTTTGTGACTTTCGAGTTTCCAAGTCAATTAGAAATATTTTCAAACCGCGGCGTAACGAGGCTCGCGCGCAAAGAGGTACGGAGCGAGATCTAAATCTATTAAAAAAGTTATTTCCCGCGAATAAACGCTTGTCCCGCGAGTTCGAGTCTTAGATAATGAGGGATGGAGAGAAAGAGAGGGGGAGGGGGGGGATAAAGGACAAGGCTGGACGGACGCGGCGAAGGACATCCTCCCCCCTTTCATTGAAATTCAAAGTATAATCGAAATAACGACGTAGTTAAAATCTTTTGTCGGCAATTCTTTTTTTCGGCTGCGTTCACCTTTTTGCCTACGTTCCAACCTTCGTGTCGTGCTCGCCGTCGAATTTAATCACTGCCGTCGTGTCGTCGATCCAAACTAAACGGTCCCTTGTTCTCGACCGACAGTCGAGTTTTCCAAACCCTTTTAGAAAAGAAAAATAAAGAGAGCAAGAAGGAGAGAAACTTCGGTCGAGAAAAAAATGTATTATTTATTATCCGTTACGTAGGAGGAATTTCGCAATTTCAAAAGATCGTAAGTCAAGATTGCTTGAGATTCGAGTCGTGATAAAACTGGTGGTACGATTAAAACAAAGAGACGCAGGGGAGAATTCTCGGGCCCCGTGAAAAGAACAAAGAAGCAACTCCCGTATCATAAATCTAACCTGTCCCCTCCTCCTCCTCCTCCTCCTCCTGCGCTTTTGATAGCAAGCACGGTGGATACACCCAACTTGGCCCGACAAAATATGGTGAGAACGGTATTATCTCGCGAACAATAAATATCTAATGCTATAACAATTAACGGACCAAGCACCGTTTTAATACGGGGGAAAAGGGAGGGATGCCTTCTTCTCTTCTCAAGAAAAGAAAAAAAAAAAGAGAGAAAAAGAGAGAAGAATTAAGAGGAGAATGGTGATTTTCATTGGTGATTTTTCAGAGAGAAAAGTGGGAGGGAGGTGGCGAACGAAGTATCCGCAAATTAACCTGAATTGAAAAAATAAACGGCATCTCGCTAAACGTCGCTAAGAATGCGGTGAGACGGTTTTTCAAATTAAGGGAGGAAACACTAGCGAGTCTATGACGGACTATTTTCTGCCCGTATATAATGCGTCCTTCAATGGGCAAGCTGCTTTTCTACTCCCTGGGCTTAAAAATATCCCCTTTATATACGACAGTATGCGTCCATACATACGGCCCCGCACGAACAAAAGAATTTCCTTCACCGGAGAAGTTGACGTCTTGGAAAGGAGGAACTCGTCACGGAACTCTCTAATGGCCGAGATTTTTGCGGTCCTCGCGGGATATTGCTTTAAGTAGAAAGTTGGTGAACATCCGTTCCCTGACAACTGGCAACCTCTCCCTCTCCCCCTCCCACCTCCTCCTCCTCCTACTTCCATCCTCTTATTCCCCGCCGAAAATAAGATACCCCGCTCCCGAATATCGGGTGGCCCCCGCCATTTTATAAATAGAACTGAAATGGTTAACGTTTCGGAAAACGTCGTTTCCAATCTCTCTTCGCGTGTACATTCTTCGTCGCGCTATTATAAAATACTATATAAAAGATCGTATGAATTTTCGAGAGGTTCGGTTTAATTTAGAAATAAAACAATATATTTTGCGAATAGAATGAATATCGTTCACTGGTGAAAAGAAGGAAACAGCGTGGAGAGGCAAGGGCCGTCTATCTCCACTTTAAACATTTTGTTGACAATCCTTATACTGTATAATAGTAGAAGAAATATAATTTGAATATTCAAATTATTTTCATTTACAAAGTTATAAGGATAATCGTTTGGGATTAGACTGGAAGTTTAATTTGGATATAATATCTAACTTATTCGTATACATATACAATTATCATCTTAAAAACATTACATTTATAAATTAAATTATCGTTACAAGTCATAATTAATATCTACATATATTATGAGAAATAAAAAGATTTTTATATTATATGGATATGTTGGAACATCCTTGATTCTATGCCTATGCGGTAATGCAGGTTTAGATACAGATCCTTGTCCTTTTGGACGAAGGATATATGTGACAAATACCATGATGAGAAACATTCCGTGTGATTTCTTTCAATCAGTGAACAGTAGAAGTAGTTTACTTGATCATCTTAAAGTATGGTAAATAATGGGATTACAAGCTCGATTTAATTAAAAATTATTAAATTGTAAAATTATTTTGAGGTCAAAGTGGTGTTGGAATGTCACATATATGACACGGAGGATAGACACGCACGTGTATACTTGTGAAACCCGACAACGTTGAAGTGTTTGGACGTGGCAATTGGTATCTGTCTAGCTTGTTATAAGAGTCGCTCGAAGATAAGTTCCCCAAACTATGGTGCAAGTAAATCTCTTGTAAATTTTGATCTCGAAAAGAGCTATCATATATTTTGATTAACCCCTTAACGCATCAATTTCTCACTGGTTTACCTTTTGGCAGAGAAAGATCACGTTTTTCTCCCCCTCGCTAATAATGAAAATAGATGCGAGTAAGAGATTTACCCTTTATAAAACGCGGCTATGCTACATTTTTAATATATCATAGTTCGAACCTATAAAAATCGATCGGCTAAAATAAACGAAGATGTAGGCGATGTTAATCGATTTTTCATTTTATTATTATCATTATTATTATTATTATTATTATTATTATTATTATTATTATTATTATTATTATTATTATTATTACTATTATTATTATTATTATTATTATTATACGTTCACTATGTAAGTAAAGTTTAAAAGGAATTATGAATGAAACATAATATATGAAAAATTATATAACAATCGTTTCTCGATAAACGAATTTTCTCCCCCGCGTGTTAAAGGAAAGTTATTCTTACTAAGCTTCGTCGCATTTTTCGTGTCAAGAAACACATACATACACACATCGTCGTTTAATCGATGAGACGTTTATCCTCCAACGACCCTCCTACACGACAACTATGTGTGTGAAATGCAAACATTTCGCGTTATATTACACACGATTCAATAAGCAGAAATAGCAGAACGATATTACGAGCGTTTGTTTCTTCTTTCTCTCCTCCATCCTCGTGATGACGATAAATCGACATTTTCTTTTTTTTTCTTTCCTTTTTTTTTTATAGTCACGTGCACAGAGTATTTCAGAAATTTATAGGTTAACCAAATAGGAAGAAATGCCGGATGAAAGGAATGTTTCTTGCCAAATAAACGGACCCCTCACTGACCTTGCTTTTACCCTTTTTGAAACGGCTATCTGCAACTCCAATTTCTGTCAAGTTCTCGCGAAATTTTGAACGAGAAATCAATCTCGACTCGCAAGATTAATCGCAATCTGTTATTAAAAATTAAATATTTATTAACTCCAATCCAATCGATCTACGAATATTTTGAAATATATACATGCATCCAAGAACTTGGCCGAGGAAAATTTTGTTAATATAGGAAGAGGACACACACACACACACACACACACACACACACACATATACATATATATATATATATTTGTCGAACAAGTTCGCATTTCGAAAATCAGTGGAAGCGGAGAGGAGAGGAGAGGAGTTTGTGTTTATTAAATTGATATTAATATTGGAATAAACGTTGATTTAATTACGTCCATCAATTGGATACGTTGGCATTATTATAAAATCATTCTGTTTCGTTTCAACCAAAATATGTACATATCGGGGACAGGGCCATGTTCGAGGCCCATTTAATGGATGTACATTGAATCAATGGAAAGTGTGTTTAAACGAAAGAGAGATCGTACGTGTGTATATTTTCGTAAATAGGGATGATCCTTGAACAATGGAAGGAGCAATGGAAAAAGCAATGGTCTGATTTCGATGATTCTGATTTAACAATTTCGAATTAAGACGAACGTGTATTATTGGCCGATCGTTTGATGGATAAAAGGAGGAAGGAAAGGAAGAAAAAAAAAAAAAAAAAAAAAAAATATCGAGAGTTATTAATTCGAGCGGGCAGATTCACAACAGCCATTAAACCGGCTCTCAATAGGAAGAAGATCGATTCGAAAATATAAAAGGGGTGTTAAAAATCACTCTGGCTTTCGTTTCATCATTGAATATCGTTCAAAGCGGTTCGCGATAATTAACATTGCCAATTGCATCGAAAATTGAACCGATGAAATAAACACGTTCGTATTTCCATGACAAACAACACCACATACTTAATAAAACTAATATCAACATATATTACGATACCAATTGTACGTTATCAAATCTATGTTATCAATTTGCGCATAATATATCGTGTATATATACGTACATATATTCTTCTAAAATTATTCGTTTCTGCCGGTTTATTAAGCAAGATCTTTTATTGCGCGTTTTTATTTGCTAAAACTTTTTCCCTTTTTATCGAAATTTCTCATTGCTCGGTAGGTTATCGATGTTAATTGGGATCATGTTTCTGGAATCGTCTGGAATACCCAGCCGTTTTCCCAAAATACGAGGAAACTTTTCCAAGACCCGATTTCATCACGGTTAAACGGTATCTCAAGAAAGTTTCGCCGAAGGGATACCCGTGGGGTGATAGATTATTTCCCAAAGCTGATCCAGGATGGATATGGAAGTGGATATGGAACCGGAAGAGAATCTTTGAGAACACGTACACGAGCAGTCAAATAGCCTTCAGCCTTCACGATTTTGGACAAACTGACCAAAGAGTATTACGTATATAACATCGTCTTATGTTGATAAAAGTCAGAAACTTAGGAATGATCTCTGGATAATTTTAAAAAGATAATAATTCTAATGATTCTTAATTCTTGTGTAATTCTATCCAATAGAATTAGATAATTTTGTTTAATATCTCAACATCGATCACAAAATTATCGATGAATAGATGAAACTTTCAAATATTTATAGACTGAAACAGTGATCTATTCTTCAAATCTTGAAAATTGAACGATTAAAATTAATCCAAACGAATTGAGCGAACGATTTTTTCCCCTTTTCACGAAGTCAAAAACGCTTTAAATATCGACAAAGTATCAGGAATGATTCGATGGACAGGGATATAAATCTAACGTGGATATATAAATGTAGAAACTTTGAGTAGATAAGAGAAGAAAATTTAGTTAGGATAAGCGTATCGAACGATACACGTGTAGAATACGTGCATGTACCCTTAGGTGTTCGATATTCGACTGCTTGATGCCTTAATGCACTACCTCGTTACGTTATTCCTTACCTTTCAAACCCAATCGTTTCACGTTTGACTAATCGAGAAATTGGTCCCACCAAATTCTCGGTTACGTTTCCAGGAAGGGGAGGGGGAAAGGGAAAAAAATATCATGTCCAGGAATAAGGGAAAAACGAGAAGGGAGAAAGACAGATGTCTACGTGGTCGAGACACCCTCGAGAGTAATGGAACACGGATAGATCGGCGTGGCACGGTCCATTCGCTTTTTCCCCGATCCCTCTTCGCGAATCGATAACCGGATTCGATAATCATTCGTCCTGGGCGCAGCTGATGTTAAAATTGGTTTCTTACCGTGGTGCCGTTCATCGCTGCAAGAAACTCCGTGGAGGAAGAATTTCTGGCGGTACAGTGAAAAAAAAACTGTAATATTTCCGTGCCAACACTTTTCGTTTCGTTTCTCCCGCCTGTCGAAAATTTTCCCTTATTACGGGACGATTGAATAATACGATATCTACCAACAGGGAGGGGGAGAAATATATCCTTTTTATTGAAAAATAAATAATTATGTTATTATGTTTGGATGTTGTGGGGAGATGATTTATTTTCTTGAAATGTAGAACGAATCAAAATGTGTTGTGGAGAAATGTGTGTGTAAATGATTTATCTTATTTGAATCAAAAAAGAAAATGGGAGGAGGAGGAGATTGTGTAAATCGTCTGTGTCATCTGGATTTTTATTTTATATCAATTTATAAAGTAATAAAATAGACACTTTAGATATTTTTAATCGTTATGCGACAGATATCGGAAAAAATGTCGTTGAAAATAGTATAAACAGCAAATAGTTTGATCCAACGGTTTATCCGTAAAATAAATTTTTGAAATTTCAAGAAACGATATGATATAATAACACGACGATGTGATTAAGATCGATTTTACGAAAAATTTATTCGCTAAATTAATTCTTTTCGCCACCGTTTCGAAAAAAATCATCGTTAACAATCCAACCTCGAAATCCAACCTCATCTAAACGATAAATAACGATAATATAAGAAAATTTCAATCTGTTACAGAACCAATAATAATTGTCCAGAATACAGAAAAGTATCTCTAAATATAAGATATCACTCATTTGTCCCAAATAAATAAAATAAACAAAAATTAAACGCTGGATTTCGTTCAAAGCTTGCGGTTAGCGGATCGTACATAAATATGTATGATACGTGATAGCAATACAAAAAAAAAAAAAAGGTTAATTAATATTATTCTCACGAAGAAAAAAAATAGCGTTTCTCATTCTTTCCATTTTTCCTTTTTTTTTTACTCACGAAGATACCTACCCAGATCGAATTACCCAGAAAAAAAAAAAATAAGAGGAGACTCGAATCGCATTCAGAATAAGCGGGGAGCGAAAGAATTAGGCACGACAGTCACACACCACGAAACCACCACCAGCGATAGAATCCGGAACGCGAGGCGTTTCTATGGTCTGAACTTGAAAGTTGATACAATAGGGGATGCCAGAGGCGTTACAGCCTTCCTCCCTTCTTCCTCCTCCTCCTCTTTTTTTTTTTTTTTTCACTTGTCCCCGTCGAAAGAAGGTTTGCTCGAAGCTTTGCTTAACCCCGTCGGAAGTAATCAACACCCGTGCAAAGAAGTGAAATGGAAAGTGTATCCTCTGCGACGAGCCAACTTGCGCTCTAACCTTTCCTCCTCCTCACCTCCCCCATTCATCTTTCGACGATTTCGTAATACGTTCATCAGGATCGATAATTTCAATAAGCGTTTTCTTAATAAGCGTCTCATGAGACACGTATAAAAGATAATTTATAAAGATAAATCTGTCCGTGTTCGAATGTTCGAAATGTTTCCAGGTGAATTTGATTTTTATTTATTATTATTCGCCGCGTGTATCCTCGAGGCAAAATTTGCGCGGGTTTTACTTTTAATCCACGATCCCTTGAGAGAGAAGCCAAGCATTTACGTATGCAGCTACGTACGTATGCAAATTTGAAATTCGAGACCTCTGTATTTGAGTATAAAATAATAACACAGTTTGAGGGAAATTTTAAAATTTTTGGGAGTAAAAAAAAAAAAAAAGTTAATATGCGCACGATAATATGTTACGTGAGACGTATTGTCTCACTGGTTGAGATGACGAGGTCGGATCGAGTTTCTACGTGGAGCGCACATTTTCTTTTTTCTTTTTTGCGTAAAGTAAAAATTTGAAACGATTTCCAATTCATCGATCCCCCTCCATTAATATTCGCGAAGATTTTCATCGTTAGCGTGTACTTAACCTCTCTTTCCCTCGAGAGGCCACGATACAATCGAAGGTATTCCAAGGTTTCCATTAATTTGAAATAATGATGAAAATTTGAAAGAAATTTCAGAGTTAAGAACCGTGAGAAAACGGGGAAAAATTGTTTATTAAAGGACGAGAAACAAAAGGTTTAAGAACCGTTGTGGTGCATAATCGTGGTGTTCCGTGTTGCGCCAAGTAATCGACTCAAAACTAGCCGATTACGTATTCCTTTGAGCAAGAGACTGTAAATTTATCGAAGGTATTCGTTTACTTCCGGGCGTTGCATATTCAACGTGGGGGTGGTGGTCTCGATGGTTTCGTTTCATACTTGCATCCCGGGCCCACGACATTCTCGGATGGGGAGCAATTTCCCCAGTTCAGAAAGAAATTTCTTTCTTGGCAATGCCACACGATACTCCCCTCTTCATCCCAACGAAACGATAAGTATCTTATCTCTTAAGTTTAAAAATGTATTTTACCATCGAGCTTGCCAATTGGGAGGGGGGTAATCGATAATTTTAAACGAGAATAGATGATACGAATGGATCAACATCGAGTAAACATTAAAAAAAGTAAAGCAATAAGTGAAAGAAGAGTATTCGGTGAAGAATAGAGATGGAAGGGAATGAAATTAAATTAATAAAACGGAAAGACACCTGGTATATCCTGGTCTAAATTGTAAATGTAATTACAACGCGATATGTATTTTAAACGTAAACGTATTTGCATCCGTGCTGCGAGTTGATTGTACATGTTTATGCAAATATTCGAACGTGGCGAAATATATCCAAACACGACTCTCTGATCGCGAAAAATGGACGACGCATGATGCTTGGGACTCGACGAGGATCCAACAGGTATCGGAATTAAGACGATTGCTCGACAATACTGCAACGATAACTCAACAGTTAAGAAGATTTATTTAAAAATCGGGATGAATATTCAGCCTTTCGAACAAGATAGCGATTAGAAAAAAACGATTATCGTATATTATCGTATCGACGATCCTCCGAATTAAGACGATTATGTTTGTTCAGAAATCAAAAAAGATAAAACAGTTTAATCGAATAACAAATAGAATCGGAATAATAATATTGCTCGAGAAGAAACCAACAGGTAGGGAGTCGAGGTGGCGATTATCCTCCCCGTTCCCCCTTTAGAAGGAACAATCCCTAACCAAACGTGGAAATCTTGCGCAAACGTGGAGAGGTTAATCATTCTCCGTTAAATAGAGACAGCGGATGGATCGGGACGGGTTTTGAAAAACGATTAGGGGTAGGAAGTGATCTATGCCCGGCACGAGTAGCCAACGGAACGGTTGCCAAGATACACCGCCCCGGACAAACCGCCCTCAACGCGCCATTCATCTCTATTCGCAAACGTCATCGATTCCGCCGACAACTACTCGCCAACCGCATCGCGCACCATCGTGCAATCTCTTTAATCCGGCCTTAAAACCCTCCGCGTATTCTCCCTCTCCCCCCTCGTATCTCGCTCGGTGTGTCAGGAGTTTCACAGTCCCCCGCCCGAGGGACGCGTGTCACGGAACGATCGCGTTAATAAAACTCAATTCTCGATTCAGGAAATTATTAGAACGCGGGCCCGGTTTCCGCGGTAATTTTCAAAAGTTTCGAAACTTTCTGTATCTTTCGAACGATTGTTATTTTTTTCGTACGCGTTCGAGTATTTCTCTCTTTGTATTTTTCTTTATTCTATCGTTGATCGAGTTGATCGAGTTATATTACATTGTGGTACATACGTCTATTTATAATTGAGATCTAATTTCGATCGAATTACTTCTTAACGCGATGAGGGTACACCATTTTCTCAAGGCGGCAATATGAATTTATTATCGTGCAATACATATTATCAGTTAAATTGAGCTACGTAATCATGCTTTATGGATTTATCTTAGCAAAAATGTTCGAATAACAGGAGTTAACTGGTCAAAATTATTTTTTTCCCGGTTTTGAGCTTTGGATATGGAGATTTAAGTTTTAGAGAACAATACTGCTTTTTATTGTAATTTATTATTTCATTAAATGTATATAACATGAAAATATGATTGAACATATATAAAAAAGAAATTACATAATAATCAATATATAAAAAAATATAGAAATATAGAATAATATTTGTGATTTGAACCCTTAAGTAAGTTTTCGATTTTGCTCGTGTATGAGCAAATCATAATAAAAAACATAAACATTAAAATTAATTTTAATATAGTTTTGGAAAGTTTTGCAAATCAAATATAGCGGTAAAATAATATAGAAAGTTTCTACTTTTCATATATCCAACTCTTATTACATGGAACAACGTGGAACATATAAAAAATCATTTAATTGACAAATCATTGTGTGAATTACTAATATGAAGTAATTATTTAAATTTACAAAAAAAAAAAGCTTATTGATAATTTATAATGATTTAAACTAATAGATGTTTTGAGATGTTATAAAATTGAAATTTAAATGTTTCTTAAAAAAATTTACAGATTATTTCTCTATTAAAATGTGATCGATCAATTATCGATTAATTGTCTCCGTATTTTGTTTAATCTGTAAAAAAACGATTTAAAATTTTAACGTATAGTTGTTATGCATTGCATTGAAATTTTTTTATTATTATTTGAAAATGAATTTTGTCCAGTTAATATACGTTATTCGAATCATTACGCAATGCATATGAGGAAGAGGCGGAGAGTATATGTTATTCGCTCGAGTTATGTTTTTATTAATCTTAATGTTTGTAATCTGATATGATAATTGACAAGTTGAAGGTTAATGATGCATTCAATGTGTCGAATAGAATACGACTAATACATATAACTAACATATAACATATAACATATAACTAAGACAAGAATCTACAATTATAATTATGAAATCTACTTATAATGCTATCGCTGCTATTGTCTTCATTGTGATATAAGCGAATAAATGTGAATTACGTATCTCGTGAAAAAATAAAAAATTATTGGCTCCTCTTGCGTGAAAAAAAAGGTGTGAGACAAGTTCTTTGGCAATACTTGCATATACGTAAATTTAAATTTTTTAGATATATATATATATGAACAAATAGATTTAAAGTAAAGAACCTCAACGATGTGTATTCTTTTTTTTATTAATGGCAAAATAATAAGAAAGATCATTTTAGTAGTTTAATCAAGAATCCAAAATTGAGTTTCTTTTTAGCGATTTAATTTTAAAGCTGTATTTCGTTCGTGTCACACTCTTTTCTTTTTCGCTTAATAATCTCCCCCGCAATATGGTAAATTAATGTTAAATTAATAACGCGTTTAAACAAGCGGATCGATGTTATTGTTATATAACAGATGAGCTAAAGTTATGCAATGAAAATCAATCTTTTATAGAGTTATTCTTCAACATTTTCTGACAATAATTACGCAAAAATACAAATGGTGTTGAATTTATGCGTCTCATAAATAAACTTTTTGTCATCAAAATTGAAACTGTTACGGAGAAATTGTCACTGATAATATCTCCAACATTTTCTGATAATAATAACCGAAATTCATTGTTTATCGTGCCCTTTCAATCTTATATGATTGATTTTCCGATATTCGAAATTTCGTTATTATTATACAAAAATATAATAAATTTACGCATCGTACCTTATTTCTTGATTAGGCGTATATCATAATCTATTTAATCCATGAACATCAATCTTGACTTGTCAAAATGGAACGGAGAAATTCGAATTTATTTTCGACGAGCAAAAATATCGACGATCAGATTTTTACGACGACTCCACGTATTTTAATTCATAAACATAATTTTTCGATCGACAGCGAAATTGAAATGAAGAAATTACTAATGACAATATTTCCAACATTTTCTGATAATAATTATCGAAATTCATTGTTTATCATGTCTTTTTCATATTTCCTATATTTTACGTTCTACATGATTGATTTTTTTCCTATTATTCAAAATTTCGTATATAAAAATACATGATACTAAATTTTTGATCGTCAAAATGGAACGGAGAATTTCGAATTTTCGACGAGAGAAAAGATATCGAGAACGAGAGAGCATCGATGATCTCGGGTCGATCGATCAGATTTTTACGACGAGTTCGCCATATTATAATTCACATAATTTTCGATCGGTTATTAAAATTAAAATCGGGGCGGATAAATTGCCAATTTCGAATTTTTTTTTTCGACGAGTAGAAAAAAATAAGGAGAACGAAAGTGGAGAGAGTATCGACGATCTCGATCGATCAGATTTCAGGCCCCGATTCAGCTCAAACGTTTCCTCGTAGATCCTCGAACGAGTTACGTGCACTACGTGCGATCTTTATCGTAACGCCAACCAACAACGTTCCTCCCGTGTACCGGCTATCTCCAATGATAAATCGTGACAGGGCGATACGTGCCTTCGATACAAGATCGTAGGGACCGGGAAACGGTTGTCCGACCAAGTTATCAAAAGCGACGAGCACGAGTTTCGAGCGAACGAAACGGTGAAACAACGTCGAGTCGAAGACTTTTGCTGGTGGAGGAAAAGAAACAGGAGGAGGAGGATGGACCGGTTATTGGCGAAGCCGATCTCTATCGAGCAATTCCATCCTTCCAGGCAATTCACCTCCTTCCCTCCAATTTTTGCTCTTACCCAGAGAACAAGAAAGTGAGAAAGAAATTGAGAGAGAGAGAGAGAGAGAGAATCCAAACGCGTGTCTCCGAAACACCGACTAATTCGAACATCTCCTTTATCGCACCCATATATACATGTACTCTTTCCTCTTCCCCAGCCCTTCTTGATAAGAAGAGAGGAGATTTTAATTGGCGAAGGATCACGGCATCGCGATCGCGGAGAAGTGTGTAGTTTTTTTTTTTTTTTTTCGAGGATCGAAATTTAGACTTGGAAAAGGAAGAGGGAAAGAAACGAAGGAGATGAAAAGAGAGGAGGAAGATTTTCGCGTGGTTATAATAATAAAGACGCACTCGGTATAATTGAAGAACAAGTGGTGGAGTAACCGCTGTAATTAGAGACAAAAAAAAGAATATATATATATATATATATTTCGTAGATAAAAATTTCGAAACAATGAAGCCAGCTTTTTTTTCCCAACGACAGCAACAATTATCGTCGACGAAGAAGTAATGGAGGTAGTGGCGCCAGAGAAAATGGAGGAGAAAGCGAGAGAGAGAGAGAGAGAGAGAGAGAGAAATATTCCCTTTTCCTAGTTAAGAATAATCCTTTCTTCCATCAAAGGAGAAGGGGAGGGGGGATGATAGTCCACCGGGACAACCGCAGCCATGCTCCTCCTCGGCCTGTTAAAGTATTACCATTCCGCAAGTTTCCATGCAGGCTTCATAATGAAGTATTCACCTGCTCGTAATCCCCATTCTACTCTTCCTGCTACTCTATTCTCTTCGTGCTGCCTTGGCCAGATATCGTCGACGACAATGCGCCGGGAATTTCCTCCGCGAAAAAAAAAAAAACCGCATCCCTTATGTACGACCAGTTAATCCCATTTGGCTTACAAAACAGTAGGCACGGCTCATTCGTTTTACTCGAATAATCCGTATTTACTGCGGTCTTATGTATATATGTATATATAGAGAGAGAGAGAGAAAGAGAGAGAGAGATTATGTGTCGTAAATGAATATCTCTCGCTACTAAATGAAACGAGGTATCGGAAAATACCGTCGGTTGGATTTTTCCTCTTTTTTCTATTCGCGATTACAAAGAGGTATTCCGTTTGTCGGCGAGGTATGAAATATTTTTAGATGAAGTAGGTATCGAGTTTTCGAGATGACTCTTCTTTATTGTCACACGCGCCATTCAAAGATGGACGAAACAATGCGATGTATGTATATATATATGTATATGTACATACGATCCTCGAACGACCTTCGAATGATATCTATTTTTTTTTTTTTCGTTTCTATCCAAGAAGGATCTTATTCCTCGAGATTAAAATATTTTTTTCTTTCCTTAAACGAATTAAACGAACAACAGAAAAAAAATTCGATGGATTTTGGAACGATCAAAAAGCTTTCAAAAGCTGAACAGAAATTTAAAATTAAAATTCCCCCTTGTATAAACAAAAAGGGAAGGGAAACCCCCGAAAAATCCAAAAAAAAAAAATATCCGACTATTTTTTCCATCCACACGCCCATCTCTCTCCACTAACGGACTGACATCTACATCTCGCTCTCGTTAAACGGAGACAAACCTTTGCTCAAGATCCGAGCTCGAGATGGTCGTTGAACGAGCGGTCCAGTTTGCTTATATAGAGATATCTAAAGTCTACTCGAGGCCCGAGAAATGAGAAACGAAAGCCACTTCTTCCTATCACTTTACCAAAGATCCCACGTTAACCGTGGTTCAACAGTTTCAACACTCGCGTCGCCTCTGTTAAAGGCCGACTCCTCTTTCCTTATCTCTCGAGCAAGCCTCCTTCCTTCTCTCGAGGCTCGAGTGTCGCAAATACGAGACGATCGTTCCTGGGACGATCCTCGCAGGGAGGTTAACCTGGGTCTCGAAGGTGTTGAAAATCAAGATGTTAAAGAATTGAACGTTTCGCGTGTTTTCACCAGGCGAAACAGCGAAGAGAAGCATTGGAGAATCCGTTTCCAAAAATCGCGCTCGAAATAATTACTTATTTATTATCATTATGCCACGTTTCGTCAAACGCGAATATTTGTGTCGTATGGCGACGATTCTTTGGGATTCATGGTAATTTGGATTGACTTGTATTTTTTTCTTCCTTTTTTTTTTTGTGGAACGTAGATCCGTTTCAATGTTTGCTTTTTTACGTCCAATCGAATGTTTGAACAAGCAGGGGCAAGATCCAAAAGTGGAAACTGTTATTCTTTTTTTTTTTTTTTTTTTTGCTTTTTTTTCGTCTATTCGAACTATCAGCTTATCGGAAGATTCAATTAATACGACCGAGTTTCAATTCGAGGTGGTAAATTAAAATCGATACAAGCATGATGTGAAGAAATATATCTCTATATTTCTATTTATATAAGGAAATTTGTAGAAATTCTAATTTAAAAAGTGATCCGTATATTTGTGTCTAAATGGATGGATTTCTCGTTCTCTTTTCATCTCAACTTAACTCGTATCCCCCAACGTCTCGTTATTTATTCAACGTTTCGGTATCTTTCGTTTTTAGCGTGCTCATAGAGTAATACGAGTATGCGCGTTATTTCATAAATCATACACATCCATTATATCGTATGCGCATTTGCGAGTAGAGCAAGACGGATGTGATTAACGGTTAATTCGCCTTCGTCCATCTTTGATCCTCCGAAAATATTACCGACCGAGGAAAACAAGCTGGTTTAATTAAATTATTATCATAAACGAAATAAAATATGTAATGTATGCTCGTCATCTCGTCATATATATATTTTATATATATATTATTCAACCAAGAATCTCTCTGATAAAAAGAGGATAAAAGAAGAAAATCGAGGAAAGCGTGATTCGATCGATAAAAGTATGTATTGTTGGTCGATAAATACACGGTATATGTACGCAAGTAGTATACCGATCGTTCGTAAAATTTCAATTTTCTCGTATCGCGATATCCGGAGAATGAAGTAGGCGTTGGCCATCGAACGTTTAACCATAGAGGCTTGCTCTTACATGCACTATTTCGATGTTGCAAAGGTTGCAAGGGTTTTATAAAAGTAAGCCAGAGAATCGATACCGAAAAATCGTTCGATCTTTTTCCTCGTACGCGGGCTGTCTCAGAATAAATGGTGTCGAGCAAGAGAAGAGAAATTTCTGAGATGTGCAAAAATAGAGGGAAAAGAAGGAAATGAAGAAATAAATGATTCCATGAAATAGTGATAATACAAAATAATACAAAAGTGGAAAAGAAAGAAGAATTATTTTTTTTCGAATGAGATTTCTCTCCGTTTTTGAGAAAATTTGAACGTCTCGACAAAAAGGAAAAAAGGATAATTCTACGAAACAAATAAAAAAAAAAAGATGGAGTTAAATTCTTTCTTTCGAATAAAATCTTCATTTTTTGAGAAAATTGAATTTGAAAATTTGATCGATCGTTTGACTCGAAAGTAAAAATTTCGAAGTAGAAAATATTATTTTTAATTGTAACCTAATCTCCTCACTTCTCACTGATCTTCGATTATTCAAAAGTCGGGTAAAATTAAACCTCGAATTAAAAGATCCTGTTCGATTTATTCGATTTATTTTTACCGAGCAATTGAACTGAGACACCCTGTACATAGAAAGAAAGAAAGAAGAAAGTTTGGAATTTATGTACATGACTTTCATGTACATAGAAAATAAGCGCAAGCGAATCGATAACTTGCAAGAGAATAATTCTTCGGCATATACACGATCACATCGGGGAATAATTTGATTTTACCATCCGGGCGAAGCTTTGACAAGAAAATCAATAAGATAGAAATATTTTTCGTTTCGAAAATTTCATTTCGTAAAAAAAAACGGGTCGAATGATTTTATAACCTGTACCCATTTATAAGAAACTCGGTGTTTTTTTTCTTTTTTTTTTTTTTTTTTTTTTATTCGATCATCGGTCATATCCGGTCAGCCGAACGATATCTCGATTCGTTCACATATGAATCTGTGATTTCATCGAACGATAAAAAAAAAAAAAAAAAAAAGAAAATAAAGCTTTACAAAAAAACAACCGTTTTATCCGTAAAATGTATCTATCCGAGATTCGTTTTCCCCCAGTTTCTAAAATAAATACAGAGAGGTCCATTCGCGATAGCAATCGTCAAATCGCACAAGTATCCCCTAATCATAAAGCAATTTCGCTCGATCGAAATGTACAGGGTGATCCATTGGCATTGGAAGTATTTCTCGAATGACAGAAGATATGATAATGGAAGAATTAGAGCGTATTAAAAATTTTTAAATTCGTGATTACATTGGTTACACGTGTACAGAATATGAATGTAAATGTACATGACGTAAAAAAATTTTCATTCTTGGAAACGTTGAAAAAATTTCTCGTGCCACTTCTTCTCGGGTTATATTTCCCTAATATAAAAATCAAAATTTTTGACCGTAAAAATTCTTGTTTAAAGCTACAATTTTTCGCAAGAAGAAATATAGATTCGAAATTTACGAATATAAAAATGTATAGATATAAATGTACGTATAAAAAGTTGAAAAATATGAAATATGTACAAAATATATATGATAGAACATAAATATATACGAAATATAAATAAACATGAGATATAAAAATACAAAAATATACATGGAATATGATTTGATGCGTAAAAATGTAAATTACATTTTATCAGTAAGATAGATAAAGAAAATAAATAGAAAATTTTAATTTTAATACCGGTGGCGCCATCTCGCGTTTGGATCATGGAAGCTTCGACTTGTTAATAGCATAGCAGGATGTGCAAGGAGGTATTCGTGACGTCACAGAGAAGGAGAGCAACATTGTGCGAGAAAGACGGACATTATCTTTGGCTATGCATCACGTGACCAATGTCACGTGACCACTTTCTCATCACTTCGTAGATACTACATTGAAAATTAATTAATTATTCATTTTCTACTAAAAATTTATACACTTTTAGAATCGCATCTTGAAACTAGAACTTCACACAAGTTTCTTATATAATTTTTAACCGGAAATTCTTTTCGATTAATTATTTATTAACGATTATTGGAGGCAGTGTCTCGATCGCAAATCTTCATTGCGTGTATCGAATAACAAATAATCGATTTATTCATTCGAACAGTAACAAAGTTACGAACAAAAATTATATGTGAAAATAAAGGAGAGAATGACGTTTCAGATCCATACATTTATATTTATAAATTAATCTCGTAATAACATAAAATTAGTGAAAAATGCATCGCGCAGCGGTAGCGTCAGTCCGCGCATCATCTGTTAATCATTAATAAATAATTAATTAAAACAAATCTATCGTTAAAACCTATATGTGAAAGTTGTTTAGAGTCTCAGCTTTGTGATGAGAGCTTAAAAGTATAGAAATTTTCAATGAAAAATGAATAATTAATTAATTTTCAATGTTGCGTCTACGAAATGATAATATATAGTCACGTGACCAGTATCATGTGACCAGTGTCATGTGACCAGTGTCACGTGACCCAAACTTGTCCGTCTTTCTCACACAATGTTGCTTTCCTTGTCTCTGACTCTGTATACCTCCTTTCACATTCTGCTATGCTAATAACAAGTCGAAGCTTCCATGATCCAAACGCGAGATGGCGCCACCGGTACTAAAATTTTCTATTCTTACTTTTTTGCCTAACTTAAGGGGCAAAATCTATTTCATTAACAATTTATAAAAGAAAAAATAAATGCAACAACAGATGATATTCAAAAATGTTTATTTGAAATGTCTGGTAAATGAAATATCGTATGCAAATATTTCAAAATGAGAAATTCACAAAAATATTAAGAAAAAAAATGTAGAAAAATATAAGAAAATGTAGAAATACTTTAGAAAAATAAAAATAAATAAATAAAAAATATATTTAACATATAAACAAATATATATTGCTTGATAAATAGCGGTAAATTTTATTAATTACAAACTCTGTCACACGTATTAAATTCCTGCTGTGAATAGAGTCGTGCTAATTGCCATTACCGGCCCTTAAAAAGCCATCGTACCTATCTAAATGGCTACTTGTTTATATACATTGAAGCTGTGAATGGTGCACAAAGTAAAACATTTTAATTTACGAACATTTCATTCGATCCTACGATAAAAGAATTTGATGAGACAACATATAGATAACATAAATTGGCAAAGAAATATATCTATCTCAAAGAAACAAAGAAACAAATTTCACTTAAAGAAAATTCCATACATATCCCAAAACGTCTACAATGCAACTTGCAATAAAATTGTTTGCCACCACACATTTTCGCAGTTTTCTTCCCCAAAATAGCGCAAATATTTCAGCTGGACAATCTTGGCAGCTTGTACACGTTATAACGTTGAAATATGAAAACTCTTCTTCTCTCGCCTTTTTTGTTGCGACTTCTCGTTTTCTCCTTTCCTCCTTTCCTCCAAATCTCTAGCCTCCACGATCGAACAGCACGCTCTGTATCGAGCAAAAAAACGAAAGTTAACAGTCCCAAACTTAACAACCCTTAGAAACTCATAAAAATGAAAACTACTTTATTGGAGTCGCTCCACCTGCCCCCTCGGCCATTCCTCCTTCCAGAATTCCCTGGTTTACGATCGGCGATTGTAACCATGCGAGCAAACGACACGTTATCGTCCCCTCTCCCCACCCCCCTCCCCCTTTCCCCTCATGTCGATACCAAAAACGATACAGCACGGCATTGAATCGCGCGACACACAGGAAATCTGCACACACACACACACACATTGGACGCAATTCGTCCGCAAACAAACGTGACAGGAAGGGTCAACAGGAGTCAAGATTGCGAGATCGGCGAGATCGAAAGCGAGGGTAGGAGGTAGGATCGAGAATCGATCAGGAGACGAGTGGTTTTCGCGTAAAAGCGCGCAGGATATCCTGTTGTTTGCCTCGTTCTGACGGTAGTAGCAGCGACGCGTAATATAGAGGATGTTGGTCAAGATATCGCGTAACCCACGCTCGTGTAACAAAGCGTTTCCAAAGCGGAAGTATCGCGCGAGATAATCGGGGCTCGATTCGATCAAGAGGAACAAATTATTCCGTTACCGGCCTGCGCGTTCGTTAATAATTATCATCGAGAGATCGTTTCGATTAAAAGTTTTCGAGGAAAGTAAGTAATTTATTAATCAAGGTAACGAGGTTAATTTGGGAATTAATTTATGGAAATTATTCTTTTTTTTTTTTATATATTTGTTTTTTTCTCTGTGTTCGTTAGATTGTTTAGGCGACGATATTGTGAAAAATGATTTGTGAAAATGTTGAGTCACGTTGGTTAAAAATTTTAAGAAGAGAAGAGAGGAGAAGAGGAATCATATTTATCGTTTCAAATCTGTGCAGTATTAATCGAACGTGGGAGAAGATATTGTGAAATTATTGAGTCAAAGATAAAAATAAATTTTCCGGATAGAAGAATCTGATATCAAGAGGTTCGTGATTATCACATCTGTTCCATTCACTAAAACAATCCACGAGTATAATTTCCTAATTATCTTGAACAGGGTACCAATCGAGAATACACGTATTCCTAGTAGTGGGTGGCAACGCATTCGCTGCACCTCGTTTGTTCAGTGAACAATATCCGAATAGCTATCATCCTGATAGACACGTAACTCAAACAGCAAAGCGGACTGAATATGCCTTTCTAGATATTACGTAATCGATCATATCGCTGGGATAGGACTAATTCGTGATCCTATGCGTCAGAAATTATACGTATTCCTTTTATCATTTATTTACACCGATATAATTAATAATATATAAAATTACCTCTATCTTCTTTACGTATTTTGAAACAAAGATAAAAAAACTTGCGCTTTCTAAAAAAATTATCGTTTTTTTTTTAAATATCCAGGTCACGAAACAAGGAGGTCGCAAATTATTTTTTTTTTTGTAGAAAATTTTAAATTTTCCTTACCTTGTATAAAAAAAAGAAAAAAAGGAATAGAAAATTATTTTTAAAAAATTGCAACTCGAAAAAACACCATTAAATTCCATCCATGCTGTTTCCCCGCTTATTTCCACCTCTTCAACCGATCTCAATCGTCTAATATCTCGCTCTGCTTGGAATTATCAACATAACCTCACTCCTTTCTCCCGTAACCCGTGAACAACGCGAAATGTTTCGTCTCGTCGAAGCGAATAATTAACGTGGCTATCGCGTCGAGTCATTGCTCGTTGGAATAGAATCGTTCCACCACTCCCTCTGCCTCCCTCCCTTAAAACTGTTAGTTTCACCTCAATTAAAAATAACGAGACTTCAGCCATTTTCGCTGGCGAAAAAACGCTTCCTTCTCCGCGTTTTTCGACCGAGAACCGAGGCGAAGAAGATCTCTCTCTCGGACGAAACGTGATGATCGTCCGAGACAAATTCGAGATTCGGATTCGAGCGGGAAATTTCTATTCCCGTGTTAGAGGCGTTGGAAAGAAAAAAAGGTAAAAAAAAATAAAAATACGGACATTGACGAACGACAGCCCGGAGTTATCGATAATTCGACGTGTGCAGGATCACGTATGACGAGTCACGTCCTTCGATGAAATAGAGATATTATGCGCTGGATAATCGTGACGCGAGCAGACATTGTAGGTTAATGATTACCAGGCGCCACGAACATCTTGCCTCTACGTACGGTTCTACAACCAACGGAAAATGTTGCATTTCTACCTACCTAGTATGTGTTCGATAACACTTAAACTCTATTGCGTTTGATCAGTTAAAATGAAACAATCTCTATTTCTGGCTTGTGAAAATATGAGGTTATAAACGTATTGGAAGAGGATGATTTTTTTTTTTTTTATAGAAAAGTAAATATGAAAATGTTAAATCTGTTTTCGTAGAATGTTTTTTTTCTTCTTTTTCTTTTTCTTCTTCTTCTTTCAGTTTGTCGAGAAAAGTAGGGTAAATTCGAGAATATAGAATATAATACGTTTTTTATTACGAACGAAAAAATTAGAAAAATTAGGAGAAGATACCTACTATGCTTGAACTACGAAGCTTAAAATGGGAGTTTTTCTTTCGAAAATTATTTGGCTGGAGGGAAAAAGAGGAAAAATTTCAGAATAACCAGTTTCGCGTAGTATTTAGAAGAATATTAAAATTTGTATTTGTACCAGTTAAAGAAATAAGTTGAATCGTGAATTTTCGATATTATTTTTTTTTTTTTTTACGAATATCCCGTGGATTCTGTAACTTTTTATTATTATAAAAATTGTTATTTACTGCGATCACTTTCTTTCCAGATATTTCATCATTTCTGGTGTAACACCCTGTATGAAAATCCAGCTACATAGACGACGAGTAAAACTTGTGAAAAGTTTTTAAGTAGTCGTAAACTTTTCAAAAATAAAAAGTAATTTAGCTACGAGATAAAAAATATCGCGAACCTGAAAATTAGGACGATTCGTACGCTTTGTTCCCAGAAATTTAGACAAAACAAAGATTACATCGTTTATTACAATATCTATCTACAAACATTCCAAATTTTTTTATAATTCGGATTACATGAAATAAAATATATTTTTTATCTATGATTCACTTTTAATAAGATCAAACGTGTCTACATCCACGCTCTTTCGTGCTTTTTTTTGTTTTTTTTTTATTTCGAATAATCACGAAAATTTTTCAATATTCAATTTACGATTGTGCGATAGAATTCCATTTATCCGAGCTCTGATTATTGGAAATTTTGGTCAGTGCTCGATTAGCCGAACCTCTGCCGATTGAATCTACTTATCTACGTGAATAAACGTGAATTCCTATTACGCGAGCCTGTTTGTATCCCAATGGATTAATAGAATTCTACCGTACAATAGACGTATTGTACGATAGAATTCCATTTATATAATTCCACTTACAACCACTTGTAAATTTCCTATCTCTTTTCACGGATCGAAATCACGATTCTTTCCTGCTGCGAAATATTTTCAACTTGTCCGATCGAAACAATCGAATCTCTTCGCGCGATGAAAACCCGATTAGAAACTCACGATTAATCGGTCAACGAAAATTTCCAATTTTTCGGCGAAACGAACTTCGATCAAAACTTACTTTACTTTGAGCAAAAGTAAGTGCCTCGCGTTAATTTTAATCGAAGAAAACGGCCACTTTATACGTTATACGACCTATAACGGTTTAAAGTTAAAAGGATGACGAGACGGGAGGTGAAGAGGTACTGGAAGGGGAACGAGCGACGTTTCGCAGCGGTTCGAGTTGAAGCGAATGCTAATTGCTCTCAAGTTAATTGAGGGTACTAAGAACAAAATTGTTGTATAAGTTTGCGCAGCTACTACTCGGCCCGGCAAACAAAGTGGACAATTGCCCTTGGGCAAGCGTTCGTACGTGCTCCATCCGAGTCTCGGTGTTGTCCGCGATACGACACGCGAGACAAGAAACACATTCGTTGTATACGCTGTCGAACCGTCGTCCAATTCGTTTCGAACATGCAGGATCGATTATCACTAAACGCTCACAGTTGCGAAAGAAATTTTAATACTCTTCATTCGTCGCCACTGTCCAAGTATTATTGACGGATGGCAACACGAAACGTTACATACTCGACAATGCATCGATAAGGATCAACGAATTATCATTAGACGCTCACAGTTGCGAAAGAAATGTTAATACTCTTCATCCGTCGCCACTGTCCAAGTATTGTTGACGGATGGCAACACGAAACGTTACATACTCGACAGTGCATCGATAAGGATGGACGAATTATCACTAGACGCTCACAGTTGCGAAAGAAATGTTAATACTCTTCATCCGTCGCCATTGTCGAAGTATTGTTGACGAATGGTAACACGAAACATTACATATCGCATGTTGCTTCGACAGTGCATTGATAAGGATCAACGAATTAGTATTAAACAGTCATAACTACGAAAGAAACATCGATGTCATTTTTCGATATCTTATCACTGTTAAAGTATCGTCTAGCAATGATACACGGGATATTTATATATATACTCGACAATGCTTCGACAATATATCGATAAGAGTCGACGAATTAGATGTTCACAGTTGCAAAAAAAATATTAGTACTCTTTATTTGCTGCCATTGTCGAAGTATCGTTGATAACATGAAACATTACATACACGACAGTGCATCGATAAGGATGGACGAATTATCACTAGACGCTCACAGTTGCGAAAGAAATATTAATATTCTTTATCCGCTGCCACTGTCGAAGTACATTGTTGAATGGTAACATGAAACATTACATATCGTACGTTGCTTCGAGTGCATTGATAAGGATCAACGATTATTATTAAATTGCGAAAGAAAAATCGATGTCTTCGATATTTTAGCTATCGCTGTTAAAATATCGTCTAGGAATGATACACTCATCACGCGTTAAGTTGACAATATTTCGACGAATTATTATCAAACACTCATAGCTGTGAAAAAAATATCGATGCCGCTTTTCATATTTCCATATGTCATTGATAAAGCATCGTCGACTTAGCGTATGATATTCCCATCTATCGAGGATGATACGTCGACGAGGATCGACCACTAAACATTCATACGAAAGAAATGTCAATGTTCTCCTCGACTCGTTCGTTGTCACTGTTCGATAATACATCAATGAGAATCGAAACGAATTACTACTAAACATTCGTAGAAAAAAATATCTCTTCGTAATTTAATATCATATTAATAAATATCATATCATATCATATAATTTTTATTTTCAAAGATTCATCGTCATTGTTGATGAGAATTATTGTAACTGAATTATTGATAATTTATCTACAAATTACATTGGAAATAGTCTTATATATTTTAACATTTTATTGACAATATAAAAAAACACAATTAAATATTGACAGAACGTTTTGATTCGAGTCAAATCAAATCCTCTTCATCGATAGATGAATCTATTTTCGACGTGGATAATAACAGATACACGCAATTATCGTTCCTATTTTGTATATACAGAGAAACAAGAGATAGAAATGGTAATTAAGATGCAAAGTCACGCGCTATACACTAGCTGTTCCATCGATACGCGTTCTACATGCGTTTCTACTCTGCTCTTTTAACGTACGCGAGAGATCGAAATACTTTAAGACGTAAACATTTAGATAGATGCATTTGCACCGTAAAGCGTATCCTGAAGGAACAGTTAGCCGCGATTTTTGGTTCCAAAGCCTCTATATTCGATTTGATCCGAATCTTACACGCGTCATAATAAAATACTAAGATTTTCATAGTTTTATTACAGATTTGTTCCGCATATGTTTCGATTTAAAAAAAATGTTCGATATACCGATATCCCTTCTTTGAGTTATCGCAGGTGTATCGGATATAGACGTTTACGTTTGAAAGGATTTTTCAACATAGATAAGTTCCGGATAAATTTATAGGATTGTACCGAAAAGGCAATGATATTTTCGCATCGTTTCGAAATACTTCGTAATTCTCGAACAACAAGATTCCTATTTTCAAAGATATCAAATTCCAAAACAAAACGAAAGATCGAACGAGGCAAAAGGCAAACAACAACCTATGAAACTCGGTTAACTCGAAACGAAACTCCCTACGATTATACCAACCTTGCCGAATGAAAGTTGTATTTCCGAGTAAAACTCTAGCATCGAGGTATCTCGACAACAACACGATAATCTCCGCCAAACTCCCTTTTCTTTCCCACTTTCTACCGCTCTCGAATCAAATATTCATCATTCGCGCCTTCACGCCTCCGCCACCCAAACACTCCCTCCTCGCTCGCTCGATAAAATTCCAACGTCCCCCTCCTCTTCCCTTCCCTCAACGATATTCCACGTTCGTGTTCTCGCTTATAAACCTTCTTCCTCCGTAGGCTAATTTTCCACCGAACCATCCCCCCATTGTTCCCGAGTCAAAGAACACGAAAACGATCGGTTTCACGCTCCTAGCCAAGGAGTTAATGAAACATTTCCGGCCAGGAAGGATCAAAACACCGGTTAATTCCGGCCAATTTCGTATTCACGTTGCATATCAAACCTCGGTCGATGTTTGGTTCGCAATAAACACCACTGCTCGCACTTTAATCCTCCTCCTTCTTCCCTCGTTTTCGCCTACTTCGAAACCAGCCCACTAATCTTAGATCTGATCCCGTGCATACGTAAGAAACGGACGCCTCATGCAACACCGCCATTCCAACTCTTTGCACTCCGCAGAGATCCATTTATCGATCGATGCGCCGAAGGAAAGGTTTCCATTAACCAAGGCGTACCAACCAAGGCGTGTTACTAGCTGTACAACTGTTTCATCAGCCCGGGTGGCGCATATATCGGCGTACATTGTAACTGGCCAATTGCCGTAGAACTGCCGTAGATCGAAAGATGGGGACCAGCTACTTACTTACCTTACACGGTGACCTCTGTGTACGTGTGTACATCTGGCTGGCCTGACCCGTGCATCAACGCGCATTATATTGGCAACGAATCAATAATACCTACGCATACGCGTTACGTTGCTTATCACGTGCACGTCTTTGTGTCTGTGTAAATTTACCATGTGTGCACGTTATGTTATATTCGCGTATTATGTGATACGTAGGATGGTACATGGTAGGATGGTAGTTCGAAATGATGCTGCGTGTAAAATTTCTTTTTTTTTTTTTTTGGTTTATAACTTCGTTTTTATTTTTTTCTTTTTTTTTTTTTTTTTTTAGGGAATTGTGTTTGGAAACCGATGAAATAGAGGAAAAATTTGGCTAATTTCTGATTGGATATAGGCGAAATATTGATAGAAATATCGAGTCATTTTAAACGCACGAAAATAAATGAAAAATATAAAGTTTATTATCGTTTACCAGTTTTTCGAGAAAACAAAATATGAATATTCGTCCAATATTTTACTATTTTTGTTTAATTCCTTCTTTTTTTTTTTTTCTAAATTTTATCAATTTCCAAATGATCCATTTGAAGATTATTCCGATCAAAAATTATCCAAATGTTTTTTCCTGATAGAAGATCGTTTTAAAACAATTTTTCAAAAAAAAACGAAACCATTCGAACGAAAAGAAATATCAATCCTTCTAATATCGACTCTTGCTCCTGTATTCCATATATATCCTATATATATATATATATATATATTCTATTTCTATCACGACGCCGATGTGATATCGCGTCGCATCTGCACGGAAATTTATGCAAAGCAGCCCCGCTTGAATGGGGAACCCTCGCGAGGGCGAGCAGGAGAATGAACCCGATTCCGTGACCCGCCGATCCTCGGGAAACAATAAATCTCGGATAACGATTGGCAATGGAGAAGAGAATCCTGGCCGGGAGTACTTTTCCCTCACTCTTCTCCAAAGGTAGATACCAGGCTGAAATCCAGGCCCCCTGCGGCAAAGAAGCACAATCGGAATTCGTAAAAACGAAGAAGGGACGAGTTTATATTCTATCGATTTTCCTCGATTTTCAACGAGTCCAATTATAATATACGTTAATAATATATATAATATTTATTATTAATTAATAATATATTAATTATTATCATGATTAATATTTTGATTCAATTTTTCGAATTTTGGGGGGAAGAATTATATTGGACGTCGTTGTGGGAGAGATCATGGTTGGATGTTGGGTAATGGCCTGTGAATTGAAACATTTAATGTACTAATCATCGTGATTAATATTTTGACTCGATTGTTTGAATTTTCGAGTATTTGACGGAATAATTATATTGGACTTTGTTAAGGGATAGATCATGGTTGAATATTAATATAATATATAATTGAATTGAAATGAATTAAAGTTTTGTTTGATTCTTCGTGTTTTTATCTTATAGAATTATATTGTAAAATATTGTAATTGGATATTGGATACAATAGATGACGATTTTAAGATGCTTATCAATTTTCATGAAATTTTTTCGTATTTAACAAAGATGATTTAGATGTGTACAAGTGTTTTACTTTCTTTCATTTTTTCATATTGAATTCGTCGAATGGTCAAAGTATTTCTTTTTAATAATAACAATGGAAAACAATTAATAATGAATTTAAGAGGTCAAATTTGTTATTTATTTCAATTGGTGAACGAATGAGAAAATTGTAGTATCAACATCTATTTGTAATAAAATATTTATAAAGCAATAAAATATTTAAAGAAGTATTTCAGAAATTTATTTTAAAAATATATTAGGACAATTTGTGTGTGATCTGATATTGTTCAAACGATGCATGCATTTGTTTATTCAATAAACAAACTCAAAGCGACTCGATACTTACTTGATATATATTTAAAATTTCATTTAAAAAAAAATTGCCAAGTATCGAGGAAGAAATATGAACACAAATGAATGAAGAACGTTAATCCATTAATTCTAAGGACTAACCGTTTACACACAGATGATAAAGCCAAATACGACACATTAATTTGATCGATGATATCATTTTGTAATGTAATTATGAATTCTAGCGACAAGATCAACAACATCTAATGTCGTATTTTGAAAGTGTCTACCCGTTTATAACAAATAGGACATGAACACGACATAGAAATTAATAAGATAGAATAACGGAATAACGTGGGACTGATTGCGTTTTTTTAATCTAATTAGGGAGCACGAGTCTTGATGCGCATTAAATATCGCCGGGGTTGGCCGTGAGCGTGCACGGAAATTATTTTAGATAACCGCTATTCTAGATTAAACTAAATAACGTCGGGATAAATTTAGTTTATCCGTAATAACTATCTACCCCTCTATCTCTTCGTTATTTCCATATCCAGTCCGCGTATCCTTTCACTCGTCCTAATAACGACGTCTGTAACAGACTTACTTCTTTCCTTTCTTTCTTTTCTCGCGCGTGTGTGTATCCTCGCTCTAATAACGATTTTACCAAAATCGTTTCATTCATAAATCACACCTCGTGTCGCGGTTTATAACCGCGAGAAGAGCGTTTCCTTTCGACCAATATTCGAAAACCCGAATCCCTTCCGGCTAATTCGAACAATCTCTCTCTATCGCGTCGATTTTTAATTCTCTCATCCCAATTTGAAAGAGAGGAGGAGGAGGAATAAAAATCAATAGACACGCGGATACGCGTGTAATAAACATTTCCTTGTGAAAATATTTCACCGTATACGTGGATGGAAAAATAAAAATAAACGTCGGGCAATTTTGGCGCTTTTTAAAACGTTTTATCTCCGCCATTTCTTTTTTCTCTCTCTCTCTCTCTCTGACTCTCTCTCCTTGTCTACCTACCTACCTATCTTTTCTTTTTTTCCCCTCCATTCTCTTTCCCTTGTTTCCCGTTCTCCTTGCTTTGGTCAAACTTTACATCCGTATCACGCGGAATTACGATTGCGCCATTTAAAAATTCGAACAATAGATTTTTATAGGTGTAATCCTGGACTCGACCGAACGATGGAACGAGATGGTTTCGAAACGGGGGAAAGGACGGAGGAAAGAGAGAGAGAGAGAAAGAGAGAGAGAGAAAGTAGGGAAAAAGAAAGGAAAAGGGGTTGGGAAAAAGGTTTTGGGATGGGAAAACACGCGGTTAAACGTTAACGCGAACGATCCTTTCGCGATAAAGGCGCCACGTTTGCTCGATTTATCACAACTATTTGCATTCGTCCCGTTTTATTACCCGTGAAACGGTTCTCTGCCCTCTGTGCCGCACACAGGGACTTTAACGGGCCAATTAACGCGACTGGCGGCGATCAACCGCAAGAAATAAGTGCACGCCTCCATTTCCGCCGCGAATGAACGTTTTAATCAATTCGCGCGCATTCGCAAATAATTGTTGATTGTTTTACGTAATTGTTACTCAACAGGGAGTCGTCAGCCAATCCCGAGGATCCCAATCGATCCAAGAAATCGATCTCTTCGTTTTCCTACGTTGCAGGTGATCAGATGAAAGGAAGAAAAAAAAGGAAAAAAAGGAAAGGAAATATTCGCAACGCGATATAGGAGGGAAGGGGATAAAATACGCGCGAGCGAGGGGAGGTTCTTTGACGGGTATGTGTGACGAGAATCGAGGATATATAAATACTTGGAAAAAACGTGAAATCGATGAGTCGAAAATTTCGCGGAATTTCGAGTGCATAACATCACGAGCACGATAAACGATTGTGAGAAATGATACGTTGGATTTGGGCATCGCTCGTTATTTCCGTGAAACATTCAATTTGTTCGTATTCACAAGAGTGCGGGAAATCAAGCGGATCATTTTATTTGTCGGAGAGCGTTGTTTTCCTCCCGGTTTTAAATGCCGCCCCGTGTAAATTATAATCGAGGAAGACGCGAAGAAATTAACTAACGACCGTATATCCCTTTGATCGATCCTTTTTTTCTTTAAATTATAATATACGTTTTTATTCTCTTTTCTTCGTTTTTTTATCTTTTTTTAATTAATTTTTACTCGTATTCCAAGGGGAAATTTAAAAATGGGAAGGAGAGGAGGAAAAAATGGAGTGGAAAAGGGAGAATTAAAATTCGCGATATCAAAAGGATCCGCGGTCTTTTAATATGCAAATCGGTGAAAAGCGGCGCGCGGTATTCCACGGTATACCACTTTCTTCAATCTTTTCGAGAATGCCATACGAAACGAAGGCAATTTGTTATAAATCAGACATAAGTTCTTTCGCGTTCTCGAATGCATACGAAACACGTGAAAAACAGATCGCGAATGCGTTCTATGGTTTGGGGGAAGGATCCGCGTTCGGGGATGGTTTACTTTAAAAGATGATTTAAAAACGAACGCGCTAACCGATAAAATCAGAAAAATATACGAATTTGTATTTTACGCGAATTTCTTCTATTCTACAACTTTAACTCCTTGCCTGTAATCAGAAGAAATAATAGAACTGTAAAGATGTTCGATATTTTTGTAGAAAAAAGTGCGTTAAAATTTACGACAATAATTTTCAAAATTATATCACATCTCGATTTAAATTAAGTTGTAAATTTGTATTTCATATTTTAAAAGAAAATTCGCTTTTTTTCTTTATCCACTTTTTCTTTGTACGTTTCACAGGAGGACTCGAAACCTCGCAAGGATGCGGGACCGGCTATCGTGGTACATGGTCTTTCTGATCCTGCCGACAATTCTCCTGGCCAGGTCGCTCGATAAAGGTAAATAATTTTCTCCGAGCATTTAACCTGCCTTCTTCCTCGTTCACCCAGCGTATTTCCCAGCGAGGATATAAGATCTTTTGTAATTCTTGGCATCCGTTTTACCCGATGCAATTCTGCCTTTCCTAGTTTAATTTCACCGAATGCTTCGAGGTCCGGGATACAATCCAGTTAAACGACTTAATTAATAATCGGTTGATTCGGTGAGACTTAATCGAGAATGATGTATGGACAGATAAAAAGTGAAATTCGGCATGATCTTGTTTCGTAAGTTGAAAAGAATATGTATAGAAATATGGAGACTTGGCGATAATTGAAGATATTTGTAAGGAATTTCAATTTTTGATATATGGAGTATTTTTTTTTTTTGATAACAAAAACAGAATTGTTATATTGAATTACAAAATAAACAAATTTCAATTGATATCATAAGTTTGCATTATATCGGTAGAAATAAATCTTTTTGCATAAAAAATCTGTATATCAAACAAAATATTCCTTCTTTACAAGTTTCTTTCTCTCTCTCTCTCTCTCTCTCTTTTATAACATTCTACGGAATGTTGAACTCAAAGTAAAATTACAATAATGTAAAGCAATTAGTTTATTTTTCTGATAATATGTAAATAAGATACGTTTAAATCTTATTATGAAACATATATATTAAATTACATTGAATCTTGTTTTTTATTCTGGAAGAAAAAATGGATTATAGTATTAAGACTTTAATTCCCTTTAAAAAGGTATTTTGCGACGTTTCTTTTCCTTGCCCTTCATTCTACCGTATATTGAAATAAAAATTTACATTTATATTACAACTTCTCTCTCTTCCTCTCCGTTTCCCAATGTAGAATATTAGAATATTAATTCCCAGACAACGCGTCTTTATTTCATCATCATTCGTTTCACATTCATCCAAATGTGTTTCGCTATCTAATCTAACGAACATTTCAAATTTCGCGTCTTAATTAATCTCACATTTGATTTCTCAAAATTTTCTTTCTCCAATCTTCATTCATTCATCATCATCATCATCATCATCATCATCATCATCATCATCGTCATTCCAATTTCTAAAGAAAATGATTTATATTCACGACAACGAACGTTCCGAGAGAGTTTCGTGAAATAATATTCAAAACATTCAACTAAGAAATCTATCTACATTATATCCGCGTAACGCTAGTTGGAGAACGTATTAACTCGTATAATCCTTCGGCTGTCGGATAAAGCGTTTATCGAAACTTCGTTGTTCGAAATTACGCTTCCCATCGGATCTTAGAATCCGGTCTTTCCCTTCCGTGCTTCCGTTCCGTAGGACATCTTCCGCGGAGAGAGTTCGAGAGACTGGAACGAGACGTCTCTATTCGAAATCCCCGTTCGTGCAAGAAGTCAAGCAAGTACGTCAAGCGGACTTTAACGCGATTAAGTACGCATTAGATAAAGCTTACGCTCTTGGCGCGCGATAAGTAAATGGGACACGAGATTTTTTTTTTTTTTTTTTGGAAAGGGAGAAAGAAAGGGATAAATACGAGCGCGTTGACAAGCGCAAGTGTGGAACCGAAATGAACCAAAACAAAGTCGTTTTCTAAAAAAAAAACTTGTTGCTCTCCGTTCCTCGCAACAATATTGCGATAATTATAAATAAAAACACGTTATGGAAGAACGAGTGCAACAATATATGGGATATTAAGGTGATTTGTTCCTAAGGTAATTTCAAGCAACGAGTTATTATATAAAAAATATTGATCGATCGGGATAGTAGATTGGTCGAATAAAACGAGTGGTATCCAATGTTAGCCAATCACAGAGCGCGTCGAGTCACGATGGTAATGGTATCTTTAACCAAGCGTCGATGTCTCTAGAACAGAACGAAGGAAACGAAGAAGAAAATATATATGTACAATATATAACAAAATACTCTAACCTCGCGAAAAATCTTTTCTCGATGAACAGTCTTGGGGTCCACCGATGAAAAAAAGTGGCTGTGAATTGGGAATACTTAAAAAGGAAAGAAAAGAGTACAATCCTTCCCAACTAACTGGTCGAAGCAAAGTAGAAGCACCTTTTCCCTCGTAGACCCTCGGCTTCTTGTCTCGTTGTATAAGGTTTCGCATTGTCTCGTGGAAACAAAAGGCAGGTAGCTTATGCCCTGCATTCAAAAAGCTCGCAAAGTTCAGTCTCAAGTGCTTGTCTTTTGCCTAGACCCTTCCATCACCTTCCAACTTCGCCCCCTCCCGTTGCTTCCCTTCCTCGACGTTCCTCAATTTCTTTCCCCCCCCCTTCCTCCTTTCCATTTACGGATTTCTATATTTACCAACGAGTTCTCGTGGTACTTTTCCTTATTCTTCGCTATCCCGAGTTACCAGAGTTCACTTTCGAATTATCCTCCCCTCCGCATTTATCTCAATCGCTTATCCATTTCTCCCCATCCACGTCTTCTTTAAACCGTGTCTTCTTTGTGTCTGTTTTTTACCGATCCTCCTTTTTTTGTTTTTTTTTCTTCTTCTTCTTCTTCTTAACTTTCAACTACGCAATTAATCAACGTTTGCGAACGTGGAGAAATGTTGAAACGAAAAAAAAAAAAAAAAAGAAAGAAAAAAATGATATCTCGAATTAGACGGAGAGAGAGTTGAATTCTCATTACGGGGAATGAGAAAAATAAACACGATGAAAGTTCAACGGAGCGATCCAATAGGTAAAGCATTACTACGGAACGACAGAGGAGAGATTCGACTCGAAATCCCAAGTCGACAATCTGATCCACCTATTCTTTTCCGCGCTGCGATCCTCGAAAGCTTCCCGCTTTGACGTTCAGTTTTTCAAAAACAACATTCCTAAGTAAACTCTCAGGAACCATTTTCCTCGTGCGCAGTCGAAATAAAATAAAAGTCTAAAACGGTGAAATTAAGCAAACGAAAGATGTCCCATTTCAAACACCATTTCGCTTCAAACACCCTCGATCCCTTTCCCATCCTCGCACGATGGATGTAAAAAATTCATTTATGTGAAAATCTCGAATATTGTATACTCTCTGTAATAATAATTAATTAATAATTAATTAATAATTAATTAATTAATATCGTTTCAATATTAATCGTAATTGCGAAGGAAGAATTGTTATTGAAGATTTTTAAAAATTTTTCGAGGATGCAATATTCGTTCCTTTTTTTAAGAAGAAACTTTTTAAACCAAACTTTGGAAATTTTTTTTCCAAAAGAAAATTTTTTTTCAGATCGACGCGTCCCGTACAGTATACCGGCAGACTGGAAGGCGTTGTGGTTCAGCAATCTGGACGATCTGCAAAGAGTGAACGATGCGAACGACAACAACACCGTCTCGAACGTCACCGTGCAATTGGGAGGGACCGCGTTTTTGCATTGCAAAGTTCGCAATTTGGCAGACAGAACGGTATCCGACGCTGAGGTGAGTGACTTCCTCTCTGCCTTCCCCGATACTCTCCTATTTTCTGTTTCCTTAATTACAATTACGTTGCTCTTCTTCTAATTTATTTCCTTAAAAATATTTCTCTCTCTTATTAGTATCCAACTATAATTACATCACTTGTCAACGTATAATTAGTTTCTCTCCATTCTTATATTTAATACCAAAAAAAATCATTGCTCACCAATGGATGTAGAGATCTCGATAAATGGTAACGAAAACTGCAACACATTAATATCGAAACTGAACGTGTACGCAAAAGTACGAATAATTAAAAACTTACATTTTTTGCATATCGTGAAAACTATGATCAAGTATATATCCCCCACGTAAAATAAGAAATCCTCGAACATCGCTCTTATTCGCGTCATCCCCGCACGCGTATCAATCCTTCCCAATAGATAATTCTGAGTATAAAAATGATAAAAGTCGAATGAAAGCTTGTCGAGGAGGTTAGAAAATAAATTAAAGTAATATCCTTGAAAGATATTCTGTTGTAAACGTAATAAATCGTTCGTAAATCGAGCAGGGCGAGGAAACTGATGGCACGATCGTGCGCCTGTCCACAGATATCCTGGATACGGCGACGTGACTTCCATGTGTTAACCAGCTCCACGTTCACGTACACGAACGACGAGCGGTTTCAAGTTTTGCATCCCGAGGGCTCGGACGACTGGACTCTTCAGATCAAATACGTTCAGGACAGAGACAACGGGACCTACGAGTGTCAGGTAATAGCCAGCGAATAATTATCGCCCGGGGAAATTGTTTTAATCGCTCGTCTTCGATCGTTAACGCATTCGCGATACCGAGAGGGTTTACACCTCTCTCTCTCTCTCTCTCTCTCTCTCCCTCTCATTCTCGTGGAGAGAATTCCTCCGTGGATTCATTGTGCGAGGGGTGAAGTTGCACGTTGTTTGGCGCAACGTTATCGCGATCCTCGAGCAGAGAGAATCGATTTTAATGAGAACTCACGGCGAATTTGGCCGGGGATAGATAAACGAGGTGTTTAGGTGAATTTGTTGCTTCTAAAGTGAAATGGATAGGATCTTTCGTAGATGTACAATTGGAAACTTAATGGAAGTTATCCGAAAAGATTAATGGAAAAGAAGGAGGAGGAGGAGGAGGAATTCCGCTATAGATAAATTTTATCCGAAAGGGGGAACGAACGATTCTCTATTTTTTCCTTTTATCTTTTTTTTTTTTTTTTTTTTTTTTTTTACGTAATAACGATATATTTAAAGTATGCTTGAACTATGTTTATCGATGAAAGTGATAATAGCTCGTTTTCCATTACAGGTCTCGAGGAGTACAGGGATATTATCGCACTTTGTCAATCTAAACATAGTTATACCAGAAGCGTTTATATTAGGGAGCGGCGAGCATCACGTCGACGTAGGATCCATTATAAATCTCGTATGCATAATAGAAAAGGTGAGAATCAGTTTTTTTTTAATCCCGTTTCATTCATTCCGACGTAATAAAAATTCCATTCTTCAACGTCTCGGAATGATTAATGCAGTCTTATACAATTTTTTTTCGTACCTTCGCGAGGTACCATACCTCCCTTCTCCCTCCCCCCTTTTTTTTCCCGTCTTCGAAACTGCAACCACCACCGACCAGTACGTATTGAAAATACGTAGCAGCGGTATTTCATCGTGCTAAATAATAAAAAGTATACGGTGGCGAAAATTTTTCTATCAGCGCCATTGATACCGGTGCAGGAAAAAATAATCGTGTCGCTCATATACAGCATGTACAGGCCGGTTGGATAAAGGCACGTCACGGTGCAGTCCATCCGCTTAACGAAGGTACATAGAAACGTATAGCTTGCAGTTCGCGGGGAGCATTCAATGTACTACCTTCGTACCGTAGTGTAGAGCGAAAAAAAAAAAAAAAAAAAAAAAAACTCTAGTGAAATAGGCACAGCTTAGTCACGAATACAAGAGTGGAAGTGCATTAAAGCGGCGTTGCCGGCCGCCGCTGCAAACTCGACACTATCGGGAAACGAAAATAAAGTGAGGCGCTTTTTTCCTCCCTCCCTCCTACGTCCTTGCATACGTGTACGCGCATAACGTACGTGCAAGCAACGTAAAAGCGTAGTCTTAAATGTTTCAAATGTAAAAAGAAAAAAAAAAAGGGAGGGAAAAAAAATAAAGAAAGAAGAAAGAAAGAAAGAAAGATCCTCTTCTAGACGCGTCTCCTTCTCCACCGATACCGAATAAATGCATCTAAGAAAAATTCTTGCGCGCAAATTGACGGTATTAACTTGGAAAGCGATACGGCTTCAGCCAAGGGAAGCGCCCCTATAAGAAGATACGGTATTCATAAGTACGTTACACGGCTATATAATATGGTCTTAAGATAATCTCGGGTATTTGAACTCTGTACACGGGAGAAATGACACCGTGACACCGTCAAATGGCGATACACGGAACGTTTCAAAACGATCGAACGAAATCGAGAAAACGATTTACGCTTGCCGTATCCGTGCAGTGTGCGGCATGGATACGGGATTGAGCGGTAGAGGAGACGCTCCGCGAAATTCGGTACAAGTGGCTGACTTCGACATTCCTATTTCACTCGGCTCGCTATATATAAGGAGCGAACGTCGTCGTTCGAGTATTTCCATTTCGAGGCGAGTATCGAATGTGTTTCGCGCCACGACGCGTCGCGCCTTCCATTTCATTTCGTTTCTTTTTTCGCGATCGCAAGAACGATGCGACGATGCGACGAAAAAAAAAAAACGATATCCATCGATCGTTTCGCCAATTATCGCCCGGCTAGAGTTAATTAAAAAAATTCCAACCGACGACGAGATTTTCGTCCCCTCGAGGAACGGACGATCCGTTCTGGAAAATTAAAATGATCTTGATCCTCGGCGAAAGTGAATAATAATAGTAAAATAAAATTAGGTAAAATTTATGTTATCTTTTCGTTTTTTTTTTTTGTCGAAATACCTCTCTCGTTTTCGTTCGATCTAATTCGCGACGTAATTGTGGCGCGTAATTATTAGCCGATTTTGATACTTAATGATGCCAATTTAACGGATCACTATTACGAGAGGATTAAAGGTAAATGAGAGAATTATGGAACAAGTTATGAAACATTTTCAACGTTTCCTTGAATTATTGTTGAATTATTGTTTGACAATACGATGTATTTTTAAACGATTATCATTCGACGAATGATAGATTTTCACGTGTTTCGTTTCAAAAGAATTGATTTTAATTAACGGCAGAAAAATATACGTACGTTATAAGAAGAAATATAATTTCAGGACGATCGTTTCACGGTGAGGATTTATTTTTACGGTTTCAGAGTCCAACACCGCCGCAATATGTTTTCTGGTATCATAATAATCGAATGATAAATTACGATACTACGCGAGGCAGCGTAACCGTACAAACCGATTCCAGCTCGACTCAAAGTCGGCTGACGATTCACCAAGCGGTTGAATCGGACACAGGCAATTATACGTGCAGCGCCTCGAATACCAAACCGGCATCCATCTATGTCTTTGTCACAGAAGGTAAAAATATTCATTTAATAATTCCTCCTCTGATTCTATTTTTTCCTTAATGAAAAAAAAAAAAAAAGAAACAAACAAACATTCCTCTTTTCGATGTAAAACACTTTTACGCGAGATTACCACCGGTAGATAGATCTTTCCTCCCTCCCTTCCAACCCCTTTCTTTTCGATTAAACTTCATTGATGCGAAATCGAATCGCTAATTGGATGATCACTTTGACCGTTTCAGGTGACAAAATGGCAGCCATACAGCGCCGCAAGACGTCGGCCGCGAAGAAAAATTTCTGTGAATTGCTAGTACTAATTGTCACAATTGCGATAGAGGTCGTTTTAACGCGATAAGCGTTTCTCTTCGATATGTCCATTATTATTACCGTTACTTCCGTTTGTGATAGATAGGCTACTATTTCTGCGATTTTAACCCCTCTTCTCTATTCATTCTCCTTCTTTCCCTTTTGAAAGCTGAACATCGTCGTATATCCCAATATCCCCTTATTTTTCCCCACATTTTTTAACACGATCTTAGCCCATTTCGTCATCTTTTAATAATAATTTTCAATTTCCATGCCATCGTTATTCCCCTTATCTCCCATTCCTTCTTTCCATACCTCTTTCGTTTCTTCCTTCCGTTCAAATTAACCGCGTTCGTACAATCTCGTTAAGTCTTGTCAACCCGTGTCATCTTCATCCTGTAATATTTTCTTTTCGATCGTCGAAACTGAAGCCGTGGTGGTGGCTTGAATTTATTTCGACATACGAGATTTTCATGGTGGATCGTTCTTGCGTGTGTCCACGTGTTCTTTGACGTAATTAATATTGTAGGAAAAAAAGGGAAAAAAAAAAATCTTCATCGGTAATCACAATTTCTCTCTCTTTCTCTTTCGCTCCTCTCCTTCTCCATCCCTCGAATTTCCCGAGTTCGTTAATTTGAAACTAATATTTTCCTTCCTGTCACAAAAATATTTTCGGGGAAACGAAATGAGAGAACCAGAACTCGAGATCTGCGTTTCAATCATCCAAGAAGAATGAGAATCAATAAAAAGTGCAATAAAAATTTATAAGTATACGTGATTAAATAAATAAAGAAACGAGTCGTAACGTGTTCAATCTTTGTTGTTCGTTGTAAAACTTTTTTTTTTTCTTCAATACCTGATACCGACTTTTTATTATCTAAACTATGTGAAAAGAAAAGGAAAAAAAAAGGGAAAAAAAAGAAGAAAAAAAAAAAAAAAGAAACGAAATCTGTGATTGCATCAGTTATATATATATATAGCCGTTTTACAGATTCGCTGTAGATTATTTTTTCGAGCGAAAAATTTCAATTGAAATCTTATTATTCGATGACCGGCGGGCACACGTGTGGATCTCTCGTGGGGAAAAAGGAATGGATTAATTGTAATCGCGATATTTTTCGAAAAGCAATACGAATCCTTGCGTCACGTCGATTTAGCTTTAAAAAAAAATAAAAACGAGAAATCCTCCCCGTTTCAAACATAGTCGTGCAGAGCAACACGTTGCTACGTCGTGGCAGTTTTCCACGGCACACGATTTTGCGCGGCTCTCGTCGAAACAAACGCGGACACGAATTAATCACGAGAGCGTATTGATGTATTCAAAGTTTGAAATTTCGACGGTTTTACGACGAGCATCGAAACGAATTCGCGGAATTGCAACGTACTTTCCCGACGAACCCCTTCACCCCTCCGATCCTCGTACCATTCACACGCGTCTCCTTGTTTGATTAATTATCGCAAGAGACGTTTCAATCCCAGTTCTGTATCCATCGCGAATACAGCCTACTATCCTTTTTTGTAGTTTCATATGTGCAACAGTATCCGCGTAGAGAGATCGATATTTCTTCCTACGTGTGCATTTCTTATCTTTCCCTCTCTGATTAATATCGTTATTACACGAAAGTATAAAAATTGTACGTAAATATTGGAAGATCGATCATTCAAATTCTTTCTTAAATAATTTACATCGAGATGTTTTGTTTCGATTTTTATTTGAGACCGAGATGTGAATAACAGATATGCCGATATTGTTCCGATAATTTTCGTTTCAATGTTGATAAAACAAGAAACCATCGAAAATTTTGTACTTTCGATACGAATTTAACCCCGAATTATGATCTCCGTATAAATGATTGTACGACATGTATGTATTTTTAATTGTCCTCCGTTTAAAATAAGCCCGAGGATTAAAAAATATTAATAACGATGAAAAAACAAGTTTTTTTTTCCTCTATACAATTTACCAATTTTCGACTATCTTGTAGGAATTGTTGTACATCTATCGACATTTCGTCTGCATTTGATATTATCATTTGAAACGATTTGTTAATATATTGTGAAAAAAAAAGTAAGTCCTTGTTTTCGATTGAGGAAAGGGAACGAAAAGAGAGGAGAATGGAAAATCGCGAGAATAGAAGAGAATTTAAATGCGGACGAAAGGTTAAAAAGAAACAGGGATCAAACGACAAAGTATTATAGACGTAAGAAATGTAAAGATGCGCTCGTGTAAAATCCAGGATAAAAAGCTGCCATTATTGTTCGACGTAGCAAAAAATCTTCGGATTCATCGTTTCATAATATTTTCGATTTTACGATTGTTCGAGACAGATCTGCGTATATTAGGTATATTAGAAAAACTCTGAATTATTACGTATATATAACGAAGTTTTCTTATTCCAAATAACGATTCCATGTGAACAGGATCGCGTGCGTGTCGCGTGACACCACTATCGATTGAATAAAGAAACGTAGAGAATGAAAACGGAGGGGGCGGGGGGGAGGGTCTAAGAAAAAGAAAGGAAGGGGGGGGAAAGTATAATAAAAGAAGCCATGAGACACGAAACTTGATTCGATCGATTCATTTACTCGCTTCCTTGCTTTCACGTTGTTTGATCCATCGTCGTAAAAATTGTGTTTGCGAAAAAACGATATTTTTATCCGATAAAAATTTTTTCTATACTTCCTTTATAGTTTAAGAAAATACTCGTCTCTCAATCCGACGATTGAGCATCGATTTCACATCGATATAATTAAATAAGGGAAGAAAAATAGCCGATCAATAATTATATATTTAATAACTCGGATCACGATTTATGAAATTAAATAATATTGAAGAAGAAACGTTATTGTACACGTTGGAAAAAATGAATAAATCTTCGAATACTCTTCGGTAAAACTTTTGTCTAGAGCTTTCTAGAGGATAAACGAATAAGATAAATGCAAGAGAAAGAGAGAGTGAGGAAAAGATTTTATTAGAAAATGACTTGATCTCTTTCGAAATAAGTAACAAGTTTAATAGAGAATGTAAGATAGGTTATAATAAGTGATAAAACTTTAATACACTCGAAACAATTTGGATCGTAATTTTACGCGTGTCTGCGTGTAACATGTCGAATCTTGAGGCATCGATAGATATGTATCTGCCATAGAAAATCTCTATGTAATTTCACCACTATGCGTATAATGATGTTTTGTAACTTATGTTTGTTATGTAACGAAAAAGAAAAAAAAAAGGAATCAATATTTTATCGGTATACCAATATCGATCGTCTGATCCTTTTAATTTCGTAATGTTTTGCGTAACTCGAGGAACATAAGACACAAAAATACACGAACACACGATACAAACGTATACAAACGGTGAATGAAGAAAAAAAAAAAATACTTTCTTACGTTGATCGACGTTTTCTTACACCCGCCTTTTTACGAACATTTGTGTCCTTTTATTTCGAACATTTATTCATAAATCCGTTGGAATCGAATTTTAATAAAATCCACAATATAAAACATCGATTTTTTGGTGTCTGTATTATGCTCCGTTGAATTTTCATATTCATCGCAACGATAAAAAAAAACTGGACGAGGGGGAAAAGGGAAAGAGAGATAAAAGAATGGAAGATGGGAAAAATTATGAAAGAAAATATAGAAATAATATTTCTGAACCATTGTAGTTAATTGTCTTCGTTAAGGTCTCGATGACAATATCTTTTAGTTCTGTAATAAATCATCAAAGTCTACACGTGCGTGTACGTGCGTGCGTGGTTGCATGCGTGTAATATAAGTCTGATTATTATAAAAGACCAACTACGTCGTCCTAATAATAAAACAAATACAGCTCGTTTGTAGATGGTTCACAATCAAAAAAAAAAAAAAAAAAAAGATTTTGCGTGTATAAGCGGAAAACGTATATATGAATTATATTAATATATAAATATATTGTGAAACGTAAGAAAAATATCGAATGTAAAAGGAATTAGACGAAAAAAAGTTGATTGTCGATAAGTTTATCTTGAAAATTTTTCTGTATCTCGAAGATATAACACGTGAGAAGATGAAACGTGTTGATTCAATACTGCTTATTGCTTCATGATCGGTCGTTGCAATAAGTATTTGTGATAAATTGTTTTTTTAGAATCATTTAAAAAGGAGAAATTTATTCGGCATATTTAAAACCGTGCAAAACGGTTTTTCATTGTGTCAAATTAAATAAAACCGATCAATAAACTTATAGTAAATCTCCTTTCGGGAGGTATGCTTCATTCATAAATCAATATAAAAAAGAAGTTGCAAATTTTCTGTCGGTTTTACTTTTCTTTGATATTCATTGCAAAAGAAAAAAGGAAAAAGTACGATCCCTATATATATATTCGATAACTTTCCTTGTGATCTGACAAAACATTAAAGATGATTTCCTTTAAAGAAAAATTTCAATGAATCTTAAAGTTACAGAGTCCTTAGCCAATATAGCATTCATTAATACCAAAGAATTTCTTAATTCAAAGATCCCGGATTCTTTGAATCGGCTAGATTCAAAAAGATCATCTTTACCTTCAAGAAAAAAGAAAAAAATAATGAAAATTAATCAGTTTTTGATTGACCTTTTTTAGATTGTGACGGATTGATAAAAAATAATGGATAGAGATTTTAAGAAATTTTAAAAGATTTTAAATTACACCATTATCCTCGCATCTTCTGTAAGTTTTTTTCTTACATTTCAAGGAACACGAGCGTTCTTGGTTAAATACATATGAATTATCCTTCAGAAGAAGAAAAGGTGAGCTCATTATTTTTTCTTTATACAAACACAAACGATTCATGTAAAAAAATTTTTATAAATTATAATATTTGAAAAAACATAAAACAAACATAAAATAAACATTTTTATTTCGGTAAATAATTAAAAGTACATATGTACATATGTATATAAATTAGACAAAATCATATCAAAAATATATGAATTAAAAATTTTCAATATAATTGAATAATCAATAACAAGATGAAAATTTCTTATACTAATTTTAATAATATTAATTGGAGAGAATTAAAAATGCAATGATAAAAAAAAATATAGAAAATATAAAAATATCAATATAGTATCAAAATGGTTAAAATTAAAATACACGAAAATTTTAAAATTAAACAAAATTAAATAAAATTAAATTTTGAAATACACAAAATATATTAAAAACTTATAATAGAAATATATAAATTAAATAAAAACCAAAAGCTTTAGAATAAAATCCAAAAAAGAAATTCCAAGTTTATTACAAGATTGAATATATGAATATATTTATACATATACTTATACAATACAATTTTTAATTTTCATACATTAAATATATATTATAAATTAGAAATCTGAGTTTTAAAATTTTTACTAAAATATAAAATTTATATTAATAAATATAAAGTTAATAAATATAAAGTAAAAGCGTAACAAAGTAAAAAATATTAAGCTAATAATTTTAAACTATTTTTACATTCAATTTTCATTTAATTCAATGATAACTGCCAACAAATTAAATTTTTCTGAACTCTTTAAAATGTAATGAATATCATATAATAAAAATACAGAAAAGTCTAACAAAAAATGTAGATTTATCTTTACTTTATCATTTATTGATATTAATCCAGAAAAGTTCAATATCTCAAACATTCAAATAATAATAAATATAATATGTAAAATATTGGATGAATAATAAATATAATATGTAAAATATGCATTAATTTTTTCTGAAATGAAATGAAAAAATGCAGAAAATAGATATTAAAAAATGTGTTTTTATATAATTATTTTATATAATTATTTAAGAACGTTCAAACTCTATCTTTTTTGTATAATTATGCAATATAGATTATTGTATCATAAATAGATTTGAAAATAATCAATAATGTAATTATTCTACAAATTCTGGAACATACAATATATAATTTATTAATATTAAAACAAAATGATGAATATATAATATTTTAAATTAATTTTTAAAAACTTAAATAATAAATTTCATTTAATAATTCTCTCAGTAAATTATTTTTATTCTTTTTAGTTCTTATCTTTGATTTCAGATGAATGATTCAATTATTCTATTGGATATTATTATAAATATGTCTAATCAGATCACATATAATCATTTAATTTCAAGATTTTTTTTAATCATAATCATATTTATGTAATTTATTAAACAAAATGTTGTAAATTGATTTGATATTTTGTAATAATGTATCCATTTATATATAAAAATCTTATAAATTGGTATACTAATTTATAATAATTTTTTACTTAAATATTATTTTTAAATGAAAAAAAAATAACTTAAAATAAAAATTTTTTGATAGTTACAAATTTTGCTGTTCATATCATTTAAATAAATAGACAATTGTTCCTTTTCAAATTTTGGTTCCAATAAAATTATTTAAATATTTTAAATGATTTATTCATTGTATTCACATGCCTTGTGCATAAAATCATTGTAAACAAAATGTTTCATAAAATGTAATAAATTTCAAAAATAAAAAATTCCTTAGAAGAATATGAAGAAGAATATAATTCTAAATATTATTATATTGTAATTAGTATTCTTAATTATTAATAATAAAATTAAAATATGTATTAATATAATTGGAATTTCGATAGGTTGAATTTCGAATTCTACATCATATAGTTTTTCAATATTCTTATGTACATAAATGTTCTAATATTTGTTAAATAATTTACATATACGTTTTTTATAAAATTTCTTGTAAGTATATATACATATATATACACTTATATATTTTTTTATTTCTATTTTTTCAAAAATATGCATGTAATCTTAAATTATCTCATTTATATATTACGAATCTCATTTTCTGAATACAAAGCATGTATTTTTAAAAAAACATTTATGATATATATAGAATGAATAGAATAGAGCTTATATATAATAACAAATTAATATAAATTTATAAAAGAAATAAGCGTCAATATCTTGATTATTATTATATATAAAATAAAAAAATGATATAAGATAAAGATAATTGCTTTTTACTATAAAGCATAAATAGTGATTATATAATCATAGTGATTATAATATATATATATATCAATTTTTATACTTTGAGAATATTAAATAACACAAATTAACTTTATATGAAGCTCTTTTGTAATTAATAATACAATTTTTTCTTTCAGATAACATATATAAATCTAGATAACAAAAAATATATATTTTACAATACCATTACATTGCTATGATTTTAAATAGATTGTTATGTTCATGTAGATTACATAGTAATCTTTGCAATGAAAAGTATAAAATTGCATCACTCTTCTCGTAAAACCGTTAAACATTTTTTGAGCAATTCCGCATGTGCCTAGAAACAAAAATATTTTTACAACAATGAACAATTATATAAAAAAAAATAAAAATGAAAGATAAAAAAAGATAATGAAAGAAATATGAAAACATCTTTACTTTTGCATGTTTTATTTCAAGTTCTGTTAATTCAATCAGATTCTTTCTAAATGCAGTTACTCTCCTCGTTTTAAAATCCATTAGCTCTATAATATAAATTAAAATATTATTTATGGCTATTTATTAAATAAATTAAAAAAATATGTACAAAATATTTTATTTTTTACCTTCTTTTCCTTTTTCTGACATTTGTTCAAATTTTTCACAGGCTTCCGTTTGAGCTTGTTCCGCCTAAATTAACAAAACCGAAAATAATTATAAATAAATAATACCATTAATTTTAACAATTATATATTTTGCATCAATATATAATAGATTTTTTTTATTCTTTTATATATAGATACTTTATACAAAGAAATAAAAACATGCAATTATTTTAATTATAACGTTATTTATATTTTTCACAATTTTATTATAAAACATACATTTTCAACATTTGCTATTCTTTCTCCTTTTTTATCTTTTTTTTTTATAAAATTTTTAGATATTTTAATTTTTTTTATTTGAAATTAAATAAAATCGATATAATAAAAAGAAATATTCATGCAAATCTATTTCATGCATGTTTAATGAAATAATAATCTAAAATTTTAATTACAATTTTCAATTTTTCTTTCTTCCTTTAATATATAGTAACCATATTCATTCTATAAAAATATTATTGTTTACAAAAGCATAGTTTAATCATTATGCAATTTATAAAATATTTTATAGTTTCAATAAACATTATTATATATAATTTTTAAAATAAAAAATATTTGAAATCATTATATACTACATTATATACAACAAGGCGACAAACATAAAAATGGAGAAAAACACACCTCAGCAACCTCCACTGCCTTGATAAGCAAAAAAATTAAATTTATAGTTAGATGCTAATAGTATTTTATAATATATATATATATATATATATATATATATATATATATATANCATGTACCATTTATTATTGTTATAATGTTATAAATAATATACTTACAGCATGAACATCTTTATTTTTGGCACGAGCTTTCTCAAGAGCACGATTCGCAGATTCATATGCATGTAAAGCTTTTAATCTCCTAAACAAAAGTCGTTTAGCTGCGGCTGTATCTCTCATGTAATAACGTAGAGTGTCTGATAATTTTAAATCTTCGTCAGATGCTACTCGTCCCTCTACTTTCTATTAAATTGTAATATTAAAAATATAAATATGAATAAAAAAATTAAATAAATTAAATTATAAAAAATCTTACCCTTAATTTCTCAAACATTTCTGCAATTTTTGTTAAAAATCTCTCTAATTTACCAGTATCAGTTGTAGCTAACTGCAAAAGATTTGTGGAAATTTTAATATATGAATCTGCTACATCTTTATGTTTGGTTGTCTGTCGATCTGCACGAATTGTTGCTTCTTTTAGATTATGATGATAAGTTTGTAAAAAAGACATTTCTTGATCAAAGAAATCATTAACATCTTTTACTGTTGCAGATAAATAATATTCATCTGTAGTAGTGGAAAAAGATTTTACTAAACCACCAAACATTTCCATTTTATTTTTTCCTGAAGAAACAAAATATCTGTATTTTTTATTCATATTATACAGATATTATATTATACTATATAATATTATGTTATATAAATTTAATAATAAATTTTGATAAATTTTATAAAATGAAATTCTTCTTAAGAAAAATTAAGAAGTTTATTTTTTTTATATGAGTTTTTTTTACCTCTTACACAAAGATCTTGATCATATTCCAGAAATACTCTTAAATTATGATCATTACGAAAAACTGGATGATGTGCTAATCTAGTTAAAAACATTTCATGCATAGCAACAGTTTTTTTAAATGTTGCCAAATATTCACTGTAAAAGAAAAAATGTCAATATATAGATTTATATATCTCATATAAAATGTATTTATGCTGGAAAATATTTTAAATTACATATATTTTAAAGTTACTGTATATAACTTACGCTTCCAATTCTTGTTTCATTTTATTAAATTCTTCACGTGTCATATTACCCTCACCCTCTCCAAGTTTTTGTAATTTTTCACGAGATGCATCAAAGTCTGGTCGTGGTGGACAAGGAGGAATCTAAAAATTTTTTCTAATATTATTAACAATTGTAATTATATACTTAGTATAAAAAAAATACTTAATATACATACAATATATCCAGCATATTCTTCATTTTCTTCAAATCGGTCATGTAACCAAACAAATTCTTCATGTTGTCTTACAACTAAGTTATCTGGTTTTTGAAATTCCGGTAATGTAGTTGTTGTATGTACAGTAAATTTTACTTTATCTTTTTCACTAAGAGCATCTGAAATATCCACTTGTAATGACTTATCAGAAAGGTCTACATTGTCAGCATGAATTGTCTGTAAATATAAATGAATAAAATTAGAATTAGAAATAGAAATTATTAATATTTAAAAAATAATAACATAAACGATAAATTTATATATAAAAAAAAATAAATTTTCTATTAAATGTCACTTATAAAGAATATTAAAAAGAAAATTTAAGTACCTTTTTAGCAGGAACGTTATTTAAAATGTCGGCAGTATCACATATGCCGTCCTGAAACATTTTATTTAATTAAAAACTATGTAGAAAATATTTATAACAAAATAAAATTTAAACTGCACAGTATTAAATTCGTTGAAAAAGCAGGTCGGTGGATAAGTGATAACAGGTTCCACCTACCATCATGGCGTCCAAGCGTCTCTGACACGTTCTCAATTTTATAGCATTCAACTATAAGAATTAAACCGATAACAATTTTAATTGTAAAATTTAAAAATTCATCTTATACATTTAAATGAAATTATTTTCTTTTTATTTATATATATATATATATATATATATATATATATATTACATATTATTTTCATCAATATAAAATTTATTATTAATAAAATGCACAATCGATTTAAAAATGTCAAAATGTGATATATTTAAAATATATATTGTTAAATCAATTGTGTTAAAAATACAATAAAATATAATAAAATTTAAAAATAAAATGATGTTTTGATAAATTTAAAATTAATTTTTTATTATCAATTATGTAAATAATACGTAAATAATATTATTAAATCTTTATTAAAATACAAATATAATTTATCTATTTATGATAATCTTGCATTTCGTAAAAAATAAATATAATTAAATATATTAATTCAAAATTTCTTGTATTTTTTTAAATATTGAGATTTCTATATTTTTATATTTAAAACACAATATTTTTATGTTCACAAATCTATTGAATTTTATAAATCATTTATAATATAATAATATAATTATATATGTATATATTTTTTATAATATATTATGAAATATATATTGTTTTTTATACTTACATTTTTTTTACTTACATTATATATTTGAAAGATGATTTATTTTACAATTTTCTTATTAAATAATTATTCATATAGTTTATGTATCGAACTCTGATCTACATCTAAGTTAGTACGTACATAATCTATATTTTCAACAATTTATTTTGAAACTACGTATATGTTAGTTCCAATCAATATTTTATCATAAATTTATTTATATTATTATAATTGTTTTTATATAAATTTGAATTACATATTACTTATTTATAGTACATTGTTCTACGTATGTAACATTATATTGTATAATATAATTTCAATTTTTTTAGAGAATGTATCATAATTAATTACTATTACATTATAAATATATATGCATGTATATTATTTTAATATTTTTTAGTTTGTTTTAATATTTTTTCTACATTTGCTTGATATATGTATAGTCTTTGATATCCTTCTTTTTATTTAGGTTATAATAAAAAATAGATAAAATATTTAAATATTCATCGCTTATATAATTATATAATATTTATATAAAATTTATAATATTAAGAAATATTCTTATTATTATAAGGAAACATTCTATTAATTAAATAAAATTAAAGAATTCTTTTAATGTAAAATCAATTAACTTTTTTGTTTTCTTTAATGTTAAATTTATCATGAATGATTCTAATTATCTCAAATATTAAATATTATTTTATATGTTTCTCATAAATCTATTATATATTATTTATATCATTATTTTTTCAAAGTAACGTTTCAACAATGAAGGATCAATATGATAAATTATCATGGAAAGGTAAGTTGATAAAAAATATAATTTAATAAATTATAATTTTTTAGAATTAAATTTATTAAAATTATTAAATTTTTTTATTTTATTTTATTATATATAGAAGTACGAGATCTGTTTAGAACATGGAGAGAAGATAGTGAAAGACGAAGTAAAGATGTAGTTGATTTATGGGAGGCTAAATTAATGGGAAAAATTGATCATCTTGGCAATGAAAGTATGATAAAATGTTTTTTTTCTGAAATGTTTAATAATTAATTATTATTATACTTTATATATGTAAATTTCAAATAGAATATCTGGTTTTGGAACAAGTCTGTATAGCAGCATTGGATTGTGATCGTCATTCTTTAGCGGAATATTGCATTAAAATATTAAAGAGAGAATTTCCTAGCAGTTTAAGAGTTCATAAATATCATGCTATGCATCTCGAAGCTTTGGAAATGTAAAATTTATTTATGATATAATTATGATATACTGTATATTTATATTATATAATATAAATAAAATAAAAAATATTTTAGGTATGATGAAGCATTAGAAGTTTTGGATTCTATTATAAAAAGAGATGAAACAAATGCTGCACCAAGAAAAAGACGTATAGCTATATTAAAAGCAAAAGGTCGAATACCAGAAGCTATTAAAGAGCTTACAGAATACTTAAAAAAGTCAGTGATTAAATATAATTTTGTTTATACTTCTTATTACAATTGTGAATATATCTTTTATCCATTACAGATTTATGAGTGATCAAGAAGCATGGCATGAATTGTGCGATTTATATTTACAAGAACAAGAATATTCTAAGGCTGCATTCTGTATGGAAGAACTCATATTGCATAATCCACATAGTCATTTAATTTATCAAAGATATGCAGAAATAAAATATTCTCAGGTAATAAATTATTTGATAATATTTGAAACCTGAATTTTTTTGAAATAATAAATATTTACTTATATTTAGGGTGGATTTGAAAATATGGAATTAGCAAAAGCATATTTTTGTCAAGCTGCAAGATTGAATCCAAATAATATTAGAGCTTTATATGGTTTATTATTGGTAAGAAAAAACGTTTTACTAAAAACATATTATAATATTAAATTTTTTATGAGTTTGAATTTATAGGCATCAAATAATATTGCTACATCACCCAAATGTCCTTCTTCTAAAAAAAAAGATGCAATAAAATTAAGTGAATGGGCAGCTAATCAAATTGAAAAACAATATCAATCAAAAGTTGCAGATGAAAGTATTAAAGCATTAGAAGGATTATTAGGACAATTACAACTTGAAATTTAGGTATATAAATTTATATATATGTACATGTTTATAAGTACTGTACATATGTAAATGTATATGTAACTCTTTATATTTCAATCTATATATATATATATATATAAGAAATGAATATATATATATATATACACACACACACATATATATATATTTATTGCTCGATATAAATTTTCTTTGATAAGTGAATCCTTTAGTGAATCAAGTAAATTGGACATTAAAATGTTATTATGCAAAATAATGAAATAGTTAAGAAAGTAATTTTTAAAGATTTTTATCATAAATTAATGAAAAAAATTTATCACTTTTTCGATATATTTTCTCTTAAAGATATTAAAAATCGTTTTATTATCATTTTTAAGTCTCTTCAATGTAATCAAATCTGTAATAAATTCCTAAATGTCATTCATATTTTGAATTGCATATATGATTGTGAAAAAAATAATAATTTTAAAAAAATTATATTTTAAATCACGAATTTAAAAGAAAATAAATATTTGTTCACGTAAAATAATATTATAGTCATCTTTTTGGATTTTCTTTATTATTCTGTTCCCAAATTTCTCGTTTTTTTGCTTTTTCTACAGCTTTCTTCATTCGTTTTTCTCTTCTACTTTCATTTCGTAGTGCAAAATATTTTTCTCGGAAATCGATTAAATTAGTAGAAATTATTTCATCTGATTCCTAAAAAAAGAAATGAATTAAAACTTTTTTTAAAATAATTTTATATTTAATTATATAAAATGTTTATTTCTACATACCTTTGGATCTTTTACTTTCTTATAAGTTAATAATCTGCGACTAGTATAATTACTAAGTATTTGTTCTGAATTAGCTATTAATTCCAAACATGGATGTGTTGGTAATTGATCTTCTGAATATTGATCTCTAAAAAAAATATGTTCTATATTTTAACTTAAAAAAATAAATACTTATGATATATATATATATATAAATAATTTTTGTTAATAAATTAATATATTTTACCTAAATAAAGGAAACCAACATACTAATCTACCATTTAACTTAAGATGTTTAGCTGCAAAAGTTAGTAAATCTTTGTACATTTGAGGTAAATCATAACCAATTTTAGATGGTATATGAGATGAAGCTTGATGTTCCTCTATTACTGGATTTAATTTAGTTGTACCTATTCTTTCTGTTGCTTCTCTTATACCATAAGGTGCTATAATTAATAAACAAATTAAATTATTTATAATAAAATTCATAAGTTAATCTAAAAAATAATTATACTTACGATCAGTAATTATAGCATCTATACACATATCGGAACGCCATAAAGGATAAGAAAAATCTGATACAACTACATCAATATAATATGATCTTTTTCCATATTGACTCATATTTGTGGCAATATTTTCATCTTTTCCTCGAATCTGATTAATATTTTTATATAATAATTTGAAATAATCAATAAGTGAAAAACAAATATCTTACTTTTTGTGATATTCTACTAGGCCTTGTACGACCATGGAGCATTAAAAAATCTATATCTGTTCCTAAAGTATATCCTCCAAAATGTGAAGCAGCAACTAATAAAGATCCAGTACCAACAAATGGATCAAGAACAATATCTCCTTTTTGAACTTGAGCTTGATTAGCCATTATTAATGATAATTGAGGATCCATAGATGTATTACCAATAAATTTTCTTGTTTTCAGGGATAATTTTTGAATTAAATTTCTTTGTCCACTTGTAATCTAAAAAATTTTTTGTGATATAGTATAAGTGTGATATAGTAATAAAGTGATAATATATATATAATAAGTTAAATATATTATAATAATATAAAGATACCAACCCATCTACCAAAGAATAATTCATAAGGTTTTTCAGGAATGTTATTAGGATCTAATCCATAAAATTCTATATAACATAATGTTGTGTCTGGATTATTCAATCTTACTGGTCCCTCTAATGGTAAATAACTGAAAGACTTTTATACAATACTATTTATTTATTTATAAAGATATATATATATATATAATTTAGAATAAATTTAGAATAAATTTTCTATTTTATTTATCTAATTTAATTTTAAAAATAATCTATTTTAATTTTATAAATTTATATAGTTTAATTATATACTTACATCAATTTTTTTTATTTTTTCACTTTGTGAAAAATGTTTGCAAAATGTTTCAACTATTATTTTAAAAGATTTATGTGGTCCAGCATATTTATTAATTTCTGATATTGGATAATTTTTTAACTTACTATGCAAATCTTCAATTGTTTTACTATTAGCCCATAATTCTATGCAAAACCGTACAGAGACTGCTCTGCTTGAAATTTTGTTTGCTATATTTTCTGAAGGTAAATTAACTATCCAATATGGCTAAAACAAACAATTTGTAATATATTTATTTATAAATCATATGAATATAAATATTTTTATTTTCTTACATGTTCTTTTAATTTAGGATAGATATACATATTCATGCCAAATATATTAAGAATAGATTCCATCTCCTAAAAAAATAAACGTAAATATTTTAATTATTTTTATTGAAAAAAACAAACAAAAATTAAATAAAAAAACTACTTACAGCTTTACGAAAATCAATGTGTTCTTGAGCAAACCAAAATAGATATTTTTTCCATTGATTGTTCATTATTATTTTATATATTATTTCATTTTCATTTATACAATACTATATCTAAATTTTGATTTTAATTGTGTTAAAAATATACATATATTTTAATAATAAAATATTTTATGATGCTTTTACATAAATTAATACAACTGAGAAATTATAAAAAAAAAACATTTGCAATTGTATTATAAAATTTAATTTATTATTAATTCATTTATTTTTTTATTGAAAATATAGAATTTTTAATTTTAATAAAAATTATTATATATTAATTAAATTATAATTATATGCAAATATAAATATTATTTAGCATTAAATAATTTAAAATCCATGATCATTAACCAATGTGATCAACACAAAAAGATGCTGTTCATATTATATATACGCGCATGCTTAATCGAAATCATAGATAAATAAAATATAGTAAGTCGATTATTATGGAAAAATTATATTCTTATATTATTATCATTATTTTTCAATATATAGAATTTAAAGTATTAGTTACAGCAAAATTATTTGATTTATTTTATAATATATTACTCGGATATAAAATAAAAGTAACATTTATTTTATTGTTTATAACATACTGTACTAAGAAATTAAATTAAATTATAATATTAAAAATTTTATATACTTAATTATTATAAAATTTTATATAAATGTTAACTTTGTGAAACATTTAATATAAAACAAAAAAGTAAATTTCAAAAACGTACATATAGCAGGAAAAAGATAAGAAAGATATAAAAGAAAAAAAATATAAATATTGAGACATAAAAAGAATAAAATAAATCATAAGTTAATACATGAATATAATAATATGAATAAATATATCTTTAAAAATATATAATGTGTAGTAACTTACTTAAAATAGTCGATAAAAGAGAAAACGATTATTTCTTAATCGGTAGATCTGTAAGATTATGGCTAATAGAACAGTGTACGAGGGGGCGCTATATTCGTAGTAACATTTCTTGTTGTTCTCATTCTAAGGTGGAATACTACTCGTCACTGTTTTCTGTTGTGTTTTTAGGCTGGAATCGGACGAAAAACATGCCGTTTCGATAATCGAATGAGAAACACAAGGCTTTTAGAAAAAATTGTTGTACCTAAGTTTGAGAAAGGTGCTATATTGTAAGCGTGTGTGAATAGTGCAGGTGTAATTTAATAAGAGCAGGGGAGGCTGGCGATTTAATAGGATATTGATTTGTCCGCGACTGCCTTGCTGGCTCCATCGCACACTCGAACCAGGTAGCCATGAACGTCGATATTTTTGGGGCACTGCCTGGTGCAACGTGTCGGCCGTACATATGCCGTGCTCTAATGTGCTTGCAGGCCTGATAAAGCCCAAAATGCAGCCAGCCATTGGCGATATGTGTTAACATTATTAATCAAATTACGGGTTACAACAATTACATCTATTACAATCATCACGGCGACCAAAACGGCAACGACTACAACGATAACGGCGACGGCGGCGACGGCGGCGACGACGACGACGACGACGACGACGACGACGACGACGACGACGACGACGACGACGACGACGACGACGACGACGACGACGACGACGACGACGACGACGACGACGACGACGACGGCGACGGCGACGGCGACAACGGTCGTAGAAGTGATAACGAAGACAGTGGCAGTGACAACCACTACGATTACGGAGATAGCAAAAACAACTAGAACGATATTCGTGACGGATACGACGAAAAAGATAGTAACGGCAGTAACAACAAAGACGTCAATTACAAAAAGAAGAAAGTGGTGTTACTACTTCATTGTGGATATTTTACAGAAATTTTTATTACATTAGTTGTGTTCAATGTAATAGTTAAAAAGTTAAATGTATAAACAAAATACCTCAGGCATAATGGATACAACAAACAATGGAGCATCAGGAGGTGCAGTGGCTTGTCCAGTATGCACTCTTTATCTACGTGAGGGTATTAGCTTACAAAGACATTTGGACACTCATCCAAAAGAACAAGTTATTGAAGCTCTTATTAAAGCTAGTAACAATGCCTCACAAGTGCATCAGGCACAATTGTCATCATCAGTACCTCCAGCATCTCCGGCTATGCAATCACCCCAAAATACACCTCAAGTTGCACAGAATACTCATCTATCAGCTCAATCTCCATATCCTATAGGACCTATTTTTGAGTGTCCACCTATTGGTACTGTGATGCCACCTCAGTTTGCTTCATTTAGTTATCAACAGTTTGTAAATAATGGCACTATGATGATACCACAATACGCAATGGCTCCACAAGCTAATCAAATGATGCAAATGCTTTATAATCCATATGGTATGTACCAGCAGCAACAAATACCAACTGTTCAAATGATTTCACCAGTCACAGCCATACCTAATTCAGCTAGAGTCAGGCCAGTAATGACTATGGCTGGTGAAACAAATGGTAGAACTGCCATTGCTGTACCTGTAAATAATTCCGAGCCAAAACAAATTTTACCTGAGATTTTACCTGAATCAGAACAGGAGTCTGAACAAGTGTTACCAGATATTAATCTTCCAGTTTCTCCTCCATCATTAAATGAAGATAACTCTATGCAGCAAAATGAAAGTGAAACTAGTACAATTCAAATAGATCAAGAGGTAGAAGAAACCCATAATTCAAGTACTTCAGAGCAACATACTGTGCAAAATGAATATGATAACATTCCAAGATCAGTGACAATTACTTGTAATGTCAATGATACTACAGATGATAAAGTTGAGAGTGTATTGCCAGATATTGATGATGGAGAATCATCATGTGTTGTTACTACAGATGTACAATGTAAATCTCTTCATTATGAAGCATCAGAAATACAAGGATATGTACACAGATATGAAGATGATGATGATAACAATAAAATTATTACGCCTGAAGTATCATCAATGATAACAGAAAATGAGATTGAAAAAGCAACTAATGAAAAAGTTCCTCACAGAGAAGAAATAAATGAAAATGAAGGTACCTCTGCAGAAATGCCCTTAGAAGATACAGTAAAGGCACCAGCTCAGCGTGAAGTAGAACAATTAGAACGTCTTTTAATCACTATTATGGAAAATGAATTTAATAATACACCACAAAAAGAATCTAATTCTGAAGATGATAAAAAGAATGAAGGTACAAAGAAAAGTCTTTCTCCTAAAAGAGCAGAAAGTGTAATTCATGAAACAATCAGTAATAATTCCATTGAGCATGAACATAGTTGTGAATCTGACATAAAAATAAAACTTAGTGAAAGTTCAGAAATTGATATAGATAATGATGAAAATAAAAGTTCTTGCCTTTCATACCATTATAAAAATAGTTTATCTGCACCTGCATCACCAATTGTACGAAAGAGACCTCATAGAACTTACTCAGTTCGTTCAGAATTTAGTTCAAATGAAAATCTTAATTTTTATCCAAATAATTTTGATGCAAATACATTGCAAGATGAAGAAGATGATGAAGATGAAAAAAATGAAACAGAAGATAATTTTGATGAAGCAGATATGGAAATAGAAGAAATACCTAGCCCGCATACTCCTTTCATTAAATATGGTGAAAATGGAGATAATGTTAGATCACATACTCCATTATCTGCAAGTAGTGGTATATCTGTATTAAGAGTTCGAAAGGATCTTAGTAAACCATGTTCACCTGCATCAGTGCATTCATTTTGTCATATGGATACTAATGGTTTAAGTAATGATGAAGATAGTAATGGAGCAATGGATGAATCACCAGAAAAGGATCCTATTGATTGTTCTCAGGTTGAACAAGATGTAAAAACTGATCATTTAGAACTTTCTATATGTGAAAATGAAAAAAAAATAGAAGGAAATTCTGCATATCAATCTGGAATTACTGAACATATAAGTTCATTTTCTACAATTCATTCACAACATTCTCAGCAATCAATATCAATGGTGGATTCATATAATATGCCAAATAAAAGTAATCATATAAATTTATCAGAATCTAATGATGTTGCAAGTAGTTCTGATTCAAAGAATTTTCACTCAAAATCAATTATACAAAAGCAATCAATGGAACTTCTTAGTTTAAATGAAGATGCCCATGCAGGTCCAATGAATGTATTTGAATTTGATGGGCTTCAAATCTTAGTTCCTAGTACATTCATAAGTGATTCTTCACAAAAAGCAGTTAGTGGAACCAGTCAACAATCTATGGCAAGTAGTGAAGGTGGAGTAGGTGTAGATGAAGAAGTTAAAAGTATTAATATGAGAGCTGATGAAACTATGCCACCCAGAGGTGAATTATCAGAACAAGAAAGCAATGGATGTACAGAACAATCTGCTTGGCAGGTATGTATAGACATATTATTGACATTTATAATAAAAATTAAAAAAAAAATTCTATAATACATACATTAAAAACATTATTTTTCATTATTATTATATTATTTATTATTATATATAATAATATATATAATTATATATAATTATATATAATAATAATAATAAAAATTATTACATATATTAGATATTTTTAAAAGTTGTTTAAATTGTTATATTTTTTAAAAATATTATATTTATAATAAATTTATTTTGTGCATTTAGTTATATGCTGGTCAAGAATCATCACGAATGTCAACATCTTATGATTTAATGGCACGTGAAAGTTGGGAAGAATCTGATGGATCAGATAATGAAGTTGCAGGCCCCCTATTAGATAGCAGATCTTTAGCTACACATTTTACATCAAGTTTATTTTTAGATCGAGATAGGAAAACTCCTACAAAAAGAATGTTTAAATGTTATCATTGTCCTGAAGTATTTGATTGCCCTAAAGAACGCCGGGTACATAGTACTACTGCGCACAAAGAAGCTGGACCGAGTAGTAGTAGAGAATCTACAGATCAACCTGAAGTAAAAGATATTAAGTTATTGGATGGTCGTATGAATGCGTTTGAAGATATTTTTGTACCAGGTTTACATGTTCAACAAGTTTATCATCAACAACCAATGTTACATCAACTTCAACCACCACAATCAGCTGATGTAATTACAAAAGTAGAATCTGATCAAAAAGTTGAAACACTCGTAATACCATCAAATATTGAAGTAATTTGCACAGTTTGCAATCAACGATTTAGTAGTGAAAAATCATTACAACTACATCATAGAAGAGTACATGTTACAGAACCAACAAAGCGAATCCGTGAGAGCACTAAGTGCCAGATATGTCATGAAGAATTTCCTTCAGTTTTGTTATTCAATGCTCATTTAAAAATACACCCATTAGAATGTAGCCAATGTGGAAAGTATTTTTATAGGAAACAAAATTTCAAATTACACATGAAACGACATTTAGGAATTAAACCATTTCCATGTACTGTTTGTGACAAAGCATTTTTAACAAAACAAAAATTAGATGAACATACTAATGGTCATACTGGAAATGCACCAGTTAAATGTAATCTTTGCAATGAAACATTTCGTAGATATTCAAATTTGACTCAGCACAAAAATAGACATCATTTGAATATAAAGAAAAAATTAAAAGATTACATATGTCATTGTGGTGAGGTTTTTCATACAAAAAAAAAGTTAGCTTGGCATAAAGAAACACATGATGAAAAACCTAAAGCATGTACATATTGTAATGAAAGATTCATTCACATGGCCAGCCTGACTAGACATATGCGTCGAGCTCATAATAAAAGATTCGTTCCAGATGCTCAAAGAGAGAACGAAAATGTTGAATGTCCCGTATGTAAGTGTATTTATTTGCGATCTTCCTTAGCAGTGCATATGCGAGTTCATAATGGTGAAAGACCTTATGAATGTCAAGTTTGCTCTAAAACATTTAGTACTAAGTGGAACTTACAATTGCACAAATGGACTCACGCTGCCCGTAGCACCAAACCTTTTAAGTGTAATCAGTGTAGTGGTGCATTTTACCGACACAGTGATTATACTGCTCATATGAATTCTCACAGAAATGTGCGTCCTTATACTTGTAATTATTGTGGAGCGCAGTTCATACGAAAATATAATTGTTTAAGGCACGTAAAAGAACATGAAGAAAATAAAGCATATACATGCGATGTTTGCAACAAAACTTTTCATAGATCATATTATCTAAAAGAACATTTGCGAGTACATTCAGGTGCCAGACCATATACATGTCATATATGTGGAAAATCTAGCGGTACAAAATCCAATCATAATAAACATGTAAGAATTCATCATGCACGAGAACCTGTAAATACTGAAAATTAAAAAACGAACGAGATTTAATCAGTATCAATATTTTTAAAAATATTATTTTCCAATACTTTATCTTAATCTTTTACTTCTAATCTCTTTATGTATTTAAATTTTATTCTTCATTTAAAAAATGAAGAAAATATTAATTTAGCACAAAGTGATGAAATAAATGTAATTTCTATATATTGTATTTCTTAATTTTTTTAAAATCTCGTTCGTTTCTCTTCTTATTATTATTTCTTAGATATTTTAATACAGACATTTTAAACTTGGATTATAACTACTAGTGTTACTAGTATTCTATTAGATATAAAAGTTTAATTTGTCTTATTTAAAAAAAAAAAAACGATTTTACATTGAATTGTGCATTGTGCATTGTATGTTGCACTTCGTAAATTTTCGTCATATAGTCTGCTAAATACACTGACTGGAGACTGTAACTACTTAAGATAATAAGAAATTTTTAACAAATATTAACTGGTACATGTCTGAAGATTTGAATAACTCCCATAGAGGAAGATTATACGATGAAATGCTTTTTGCCAACTTACAGTAATTAACTATTAGATAATAATAACTAACTGATCAATATTATGAAATCATTAAGCACTTTTATGTGTTGATTGTTGTACGAAATTTTTTTACAATAACTATTTTACACAAAACATGTATATTGCGATTTTATGTACTGGCATTAAATGTGAAAAGGAACTGAAGGGCCAATATTTATTTGCGTTTAATTTATAACGCATAAGGCCTTATAAATAATTAGTGTTATTAATTATCACAAGGTAGTTACGGATCTTAATTATTATTCTTTTATATTTATATATTTTGCAAAATATACAATAATTTTTATTGCTAATTCTAATTCCAAGACTGATCGATGTTGGTTCCTCATATTGCTCTCCAATTAATTAAATATAATATAATGAAAATATAATCTATCTTAAATGATAAGCAAAATCGTGTGAAGGATTATTTGAAATTTTTGATATAGTGATACTGTAACAAATATATTAATAGTTAATTGTTTTATATTTTAATATTTGGCAGATCATGTATCATTTAATTTCTAGAGAGCAGTATGAATGAAGGAGCTAAGAAATGAAGAATCTATTAAATATAATGAAATTATATTGTACTATATGATACACAAATTTTGTTATGAAACTAAGTTTTCATAAATCGTTGCCGTAATTTAAATTTCAAAAGAATTGCATGAAATGTTTTTAATATAACTATATTGTTTCTATATTATACTTTGAGTTACTATTTTTTACTTGTTAATAATTATTTAACAAATTATCTTCTAGAATTCATGATTCTGTTTCTCTTTTGAAATCGAAGAGAAACCGTGTTTCGTTAAATATAATAATATAATTAAATATAATAATTTTTCAATATCGTCGATCAAATAGTAAAACTTATTTGCATGTATGACCAACATCGACGTCCAAATGTGCAATCATTTAGTTAAACATATGCATTCTAATTGAATGCAATTGTAGATAATGTAAATATGTATATCGGTTTTATTTTATAACTGAGCCAACAATGTGTTGGAAATTAATAATTGTCTAAAAGCGATTCGTACTCTTATGAAAATAAAAATAGAATAATTATTATCATAAAAAGAAACTATAAATCAGCAACATGTGTAAACCTTAATAAAAATTATGTATTGAGGTACTTTTTTAAATAAGTTTTTCTTTGTATTTTTATTACCAGTACACAAGTACCGTATTTTTATTACCAGTATTTGCCTCTTATTTATAAATGGAAAATATAATGTAAAAAAAAAATGATAAAACAAGGAAAAATATGTAAAAATGTGACATATAATTGCAAATTTGGCAAAAATAGTTATGAATTAAAGAAAAAATGTATAATTTATTTTTCTTTTATAAAGTAGGTAAATGAAAGTAAAGCTAATTTTAAATAAGTAATATTTATTAAAATATAAGTAATACACACATTTATTTAAATGTACATACATATATGTATGTATTATGCAATTATTTGATTAATAGTTCATAAGTTAATGGAAATCATTATTGTTTATTAGAATATTTAGAAAATATTTAACAAATTTTACCAAATTGTATCTTCAAATATAATTTTTTATTATATAATTTTATTAATTTAAAAATTGAAAAAATATTGCACATAAAACGTCTTTGAATAGACGTGTTATTGTGAGATTCAATATATTTTACATTTATCATTTTAACGAATTTCTAAAAAAATAGAAAATTTTGAAAGAATTAAAAAATTCAATTTAAAACAATATAATCTATTGAATATTGATTTTAATTATTAGTTTAATTGTTATACATACACAGACGCATGCGCGCGCGCACACATACCACATACACACACACACACACACAAAACATTAATAAATCGAATCTAATAATTCCTATTTAATTTTAAATATTATAGAAAAAAATAAATATAAATTGATAAATTTTTTTTATTTTTAATGCAAACTAAATATAAAGCTTCCATTTAAGAGATATGGCAAATGAATTTTATATATATATACATAATATATATATAATATTAATATTGTATCTAAAATATAATTTAATTAATTTTACTCTAAAAAAATTAAATATCAAAATTTATTTGGAAATTACAAAGGTTAGTATTTTATAACATCAATCATTACTTTTATATACTAAAGCTCTTATTTAAAATCAGTAAAAAAAAAAACTCAGCAATTTATTTTAACATAATTAAAAGATACAAAGTCAATTTTTTCGGAGTATGATTCAAAATTAAATTTTTTACAGAAAATGTCAGCAAATTATTATATTAACGTTTTTTACGAGATTTAGAAAGTCGAGTATTCTTTTTAGCAGAATTGGAAGTTTCTGGAATTACTATACGACCTGAAGCTATTTCTTCTCTTAATTCAGAATTTTCAACTTTGTTTTGAGCATCAAGATAAAACATTAAATCTTGTACTTGTTCCTTTAAATTCGTTACTTCTGTTTGTTTTGTCTTTTGATATTCAGTCATTTCATTTTGTAGAATTTTATATTTATCTTGCCAAGAGGCTTGATTTAACTCTAATGCCTTTCTTAATTCTTTTTCTTCAGTTAGTTCTGCTTGTACTTGTATCAATTTATTACTAACTTGTTGCAGTCGTTTATCTACATTTTGCTTTTCCCGACTTAATATTGCTAATTGTTCCTAAAATATGTAATAAAATAATGCATTTTTTCTTCAAGAGATAAAAGTTAAAAAAGGCTTACCTTAACTTTGGCATTTTCTTCTGATACTTGACTTAACTTTTCTCTGAGTTCTGTAGTTTGTAACACAGAATGTTGTTCTAATCGTGCTAATCTATCCTCGAAATATTGTCTTTGAGTTTCTAATTGCGATGTTAAAAGATACGTGAATTCCAACTGTACAGAATCTACTTTTTCTTCCATTGCAGCACCTTCAGCTTTAGTTGCTGTAGGACCACCTTCAACCATTTTTCCATCTTTATTTTGTAATAATCGATGAACGAAATTATCTCCTACATAATCCCAAACTCTATTATTTCCTAATTGCATAGCATAACAATGATGTGTCTCACGATAATGTTGAAAAGCATGTCCTTGATGATATCGTGAACAACCTATATGTCCACATATAAGACAGATCCATAGAGCATCATTACTTTCTCCAGTATCTAAAAAAATATTTATATAATTTATAATTTTTTAATTTCATTCTTTTTCTTTTTTTTTAACTAAAAAATATTTATTGTTTACATACTGCATTCCATACAGTAACTATCTGCAAATGATTCTGGTGTTTGAGCATATCTACAAACTGGACAAGAAGTATCTCCCCATTTAGCTAGGCAACTTGCATGAAATGTATGATTACATAAAATTGTCAAAATACCATCAACACTTTCATCCATTCTCTCTAAACAAACTGGACAAAGTGGTAATTCAGTATGTCCAGATAAAGGCATAGCATTATATGTTACTTCTACACTGTACACAAACACCATGTGACAGATGACATCTGGTTCAAAAGAATTATATGGAGTACCATTAAAAGAACCATAAAATTCTGTTGCTGCATTCTAAAATATGAAAAATTTGATGTATATAATATTGTATATAATTAATATATAAAAAATATTTAATTCATTATATGTAATTACAGCAGATTTAAAGGTAATCAATGCCATATATTGATTAGGACTGCCATCTCTAAGTATCCTAAAATGTCGAACATCTTGATGGCAAGGAGCTGTAAATCTTAAAAGATCATGACATGTCATTGTAGCTGGAACTGAGAGAATGCAGATAGTTTGGGTACGTTCTGCTGCATGGTGTATATCTGTTAATTTGCTGAAAATATAATTAAATATTGTTACAAACATATTTAATTGCAATCTATTATTTGAATAACTACAAAGTGCATAAGTAATACTTATAAAATAGTGCTTACTTTTCTTTATATAAATGTATAATTCCTTTGGTTACTTCAACAAATGGATTTCCAGAGATAAAATTAATTTGATCACAGGCACAAGCACTTGCACCAGCTATCTCTGAATCATCATAAGTGTTTTCTTCAGAATTAGCTCTAGAAGTAGAGCTAGATTTGCTAGTTCCTTGAGAAGGAAGTACTGAATCTTGTTTCTCTGTAAGGTTTGTGCAATTTTCCATGTTTATTTTGGTTGGTTCTCTGCGACCCCTCATCTTAGCAGCCATTATGCCTGGATTACGAAATCCACTGTGAATTAATCATGATACAAACAAGGTATGATCTTCTTTGTACTTTTAATGATTATTTTTTTTAGTAATCTTCATATATTAATTCATTATATTTGAAATTATTTTTTGAATTTTAAATAAAAGTTTACAAAAATTTTAAATATTTACTATATTTATTATATTTATAATACTTTTATGAAAAAGAAAATATATAAAATATACAAAAAAATTATATAAATTTAAAAATGATATTATGCAAGTCTTATTTAATTATATATAATTAAAAAGATAAAAAATGTTCTTTTTAAAAAATTTTATTTATTTGTATGTATTTTCTTACGAACAAGAATCTTAGTTTCAAAATTATATAAATTTTACAGAAAAGTTAATAATATAAACATAACATTGTTATGACAAATAACATAACCTTAAAAAGATTTGTAAACAAAAAGATTAATCGAAGTAATTCATTATAAAAACAAGTAGAATATAAGTTAACAATAACAGTTGAAAGTTACTAGTTTAATATACAAATATGTAAATATTTACCATTCGATTCTTCAGAATCTTCATCAACAACCTCGACGCGAATAACGCAGAGAGATACCGAAATAGGAAAAGAACTCATTCCATAAAATAATACCTATCGTGCATTATTACAAACAAATTTATCATTGTGTTCACTGCTTTTAAGTACGTGTTAACCCTTTAAACAACCCCCATAATTAACTGACAACGATCTTACAAGTGTCACACAGTCACACTGTTTCTGATTAATAGATTAAATATACCATTCATTCATTTTTTATTTAATTGTCACAAAATTATTATAGATTGATTATATTATTTCTGCAACTTATGAATATAACGAAAAATTAAAAAAATCACAATTTATTATGTATTTTTTCCTTCTTTGCTTATCATTCACCAATCAGATACGATACAAACTAATCTTTTAAATGGTAACTTCCACCTTGAAAAAGTATGAATTACGCCACCTGATGTTTATTATTATTACTAAATAAAATTAACTTTTTTTTATTATGTATTATGAATGTTAAAATCAATAACTAATTATTCATTATCATTTATTTCATAAAAAAAAAATATAATGCAACATTATTTAAGAAGCGCCAAAAATTTTATTAAAATATTATCAAATTTTCTAAATAAATTTTATAATCAATATTAATAACATTATGTTATTAACATACGTATTAAATATATAAGATAATGCGAAATGACATTGTTTTTTTTTAAAGCTTTAAAATTTTTTGGCATATATTTAAAAAACAAATTTTGAATAAAATTATTAATGTCAAAATTATTAGTTAATATATAATGTCAAAAATATTAAACTAATATTTTGAATAAAAAAATATTGTTGTTTTAGTGCAAATTTTGTATACAATTCTGTAGAAAATATAAAATATTAGACCATGAATTCAAAGAAGCATTATACTTATATTTTCGTTTTTGAATTCTGAAATATTGTATAAATAGTAAAAACTTAGGTAGATAACTTTGAAAGCTTCTTTAAGTCGCTATGTAATTTTTAAAAAAAGAAAAAAAACAAATCTATAATAATGTTTAGAAAAATAAAAATTTATTTTTATTATTACTTTCTTATTTAATCTTTTACAAATATCTAAAAAAATAATATATATCATTTATTTGATCCCATGTTTAATTTTGTATAAATAAAATTGAATATGATATTATTTATTGAATATTTTATAAAAAAAAATTGCGACTTAAACTGTTTTCAAAAGTTACCCCATAAGTGTAAATTGAGTTTTTTTCAATTTTACATATTTTTCTTTTCATTTCTTTTATTCTTTTTCTTGTTTTTACTTATTTTATTTTCGCAGTTACAACCTAAAATTGTATAGGCATCAAAAAGAAAATATAAACATATCAAATCATTCATTGTTTACCGAAATTATTTTAAAAATATTGTATATATAAATGAAAATTTTTAAGATGAAAGAATGAAGCATAAATTAACTTGTAGTTCATAAAACATTTTTTTTTTGTCTACAAATATAGATATTATATTTTCGTATTTAAATAATGAAGCATTGTGTGTACCGGTGTATATATATTTAATTAATATAACAGCGATATGTTGTTATTGAACAAAATCTTGAAAACAATAAGTTTATAAAAAATATTCTGTAAATTTTTAACATTATCATATCTGTACTCTTTCGAACTAATAATAAAATAAAAATGATCTAATCGAAATTATGAAAATTATGAATTTTCAATTTTTAATATTATGAAATCTCAATCATTAGTATATATTTCGAATTATTTAAATTTTTTCTATATTCTTATTCTAACAACATGCAGAACTTAATTGAACTATAGCAAAATGAATATTTCTTATCATTTCTATTATTTCAGATAAGCTTTAACGATTCAATTATTCAAAGGAGTACAGATTATACTAAGAAAGTGATTTTAACAATTTTAGTTGAACAATTTTCAATGAAAGTAATTAAATTCACTTTCTGTGATGATTGAATAACGCTAAAAAGTTGAATATGAAACGAGCGCTTTTTATATTCTTTAACTGCGCGTATTATTTTCTAAAATTTTTTTTTCTTTTTTTTTTTTTTTTTTTGTAAATCTATGATAAAATCGAATCGATTCTAGAAAAATAAATATTTCTATAATACGAATCGAGAAAAATATGCTTCGATGATATAGGAGGGATGATATCGGAAATTCGCTTGCTTTTCTCTCACTCATGTGAATCGTACGTCAGTGCACGAAAGAATAACAACTTGTCTATCTAATGTACGACATAGTCGCATAATAATCACCATTGCCAACAAGTTATAAAATTTTCTGAAATCCTTTTGCAACAACGTATGCAAAGTATATGTGCATACAAAGTATATGATATAATTTTATGCACATAAAAATCGTTCAAGAAAATAAAGCCCTTCTAAAATGTTACGTGTCGTTTCTATTTTTATTTTTATTTGCATCCTTAAAAAAATATTTACAGTGCGCTTTAAATCGAATGTGCGTCAAATACATGTGTGCAAAAAAATAATAAGAAATTAAAGAAATAGAAATTCTTTTTCGTTTTTTTCGACACAATCATATTTAGAAGAAAATTATTTTCAATTTGTATTGTGCATAAAAATATATTCATCGATACATTTTAAATATATATGTGTATGCGCAAATATATATATGTTTTCCTTTAGATTAACAATTTGCGCTAAACAGCATATTTTTGCTACAAATCCAATAACTATAATGGACGGTTGCGAACAAACTCAATGGAACAATTCGAGGAACACCGATTCGTGTTCTTGTTGCTTTTCTCACTATTTTGTTCCAATAATAGAGATATTTTTATAACTCATTCTTTTTTTTTTTTTTTTCAAAACGCGACCGCTTATAATTTTTTCGTGAATTGCATCTCAGATGAGATATCCTAAAATTCTGAATGTAAACATCAAACATTGCAATCAAGCTCTGACGAACGATGGAGGGGAATGATATTTAATGATTCAAAGCGGTTTATCGCGTTTAATTTGAAAAATGCATTACCAAAATACGCTAGTATTGTTAATTGATAGCTAAATAAATTAAAAGAAATATAGATGCTAAATGTAACAATCGACAACATGAATTTATTGATAGATAAGATTATTCGCGTAAAAAATGCAAGAATTAAATGCATTTCTCTTGTACGCAACGATTTTCTGTATTTCTAATAGCGAATTCTACATTTTTTTTTGGATAATACCGATATTGTTTAAAAAGTAATTGAAATATTTCTACAAGTAAACTTTTTCTTTTACAAGTTTTAAACGAGGAATTCGATTATTTCGATAGATTCAATACTCTTTATAACTTTATTATAATTCCGTCATTCGTCATAAACAGTAACTTTCAGTAACTTTTTTATACGTTTTAAAAAAATGTTAATTAATAAGAGTTCTAGAATTATAAGATTGTCGATGATTGCTATCACGCGCATTTGAAATCATTATCGCATTGCTTGAAATTTATCACAATGTTAAAATATACAATATAAGATTTTTCGTATGAATAAACGCATTTTAAAATAAATGCTACTATTTTTCATATCGGATTTCGATTTTATATGTTCGCTTTAAGCGAAAAAAAAATATCTTGTGCGGTTTTGCGGTTAACATTTAATTTTTCATATGAGTTTACGAACATTTTGCTATATTAACTGATATAGCTTTTTCTTGCTAATCTTTTATACAATCAATGAACAAGCATTCTCGAACTTTCGATTATAAATTATTTATAAGGCTCCTCGTTAGAGCCTCTTCGTTATCGATCAACTTATACGTAGAAATGACTTCATATATTTGATTTCATACGTTTCATATTTATAATTTGATATATTTCTATTTTATTCAAAGTATTTGTATTGTATTTTTATGGTGGTGCAGCTCATTGAAAGCGCTTCGCTGTGAAAGACTGTTTTAGAAGAACTTGCACGATCGAACATCATTTCGGTAAAACTTAATAATTTGTTTCGTTATCGAAAATTTTTTAACTTATTCTCAACATTACTCTCGACGTTTTTCTTTTTATTACGTAAGATCATCATGAATGAAATATCAATATAATGAAATATCAATCATAATGAAATATCAGCTAATAAACTAGAATGTATATGTGCTAATACGCTAGCACATATATATCAGACATTAGTAATAATCATAAATAATAATAATATCGCTTAGTAAATTGACGTCGAGATTATTCGGGCAAAGTCGAAAACGAAACAACGTTCTGCAAGTGCTACGTCGTTGTTGAAGGATTTTCTGGCGAAATTGGCAAAGGAGGTGTTTGTCTAGTAGAGGCTCGCCTTGGCCAACGTTGCGGAGAAACCGGTGGCGTTGGCCTCGGAGTATTCGGCGCAGATCCAGCCGCCAATCTCCAATTACTAGTGGACATGCCTGATCTACCTACCGATGTTAGACTTGTGCTACTACTACTGCAAGCCACTGCAGCGGATAAATCGACTCTCGATATCGCTCTGAAAATATAATATGAATTGAAAACATCATTTATAATATCTTATGTTTAAAAAATAAAAATAAAAAATATCTGTAAAATAATTAGAGAATTATAGAATTTCGTTAACATTCATGAATTCACAATACTTTATTTGTAAATATTTTTATTTTGATTATCTGAAAATATTAATATACTATACTATTATAATATACTATAATAATATTAAATAATGAGCATAATAAATAAATTTACCTGGAAGGAGGCGCAGATCCGCCAGTATAATAATGCAAACCAGCAGGACCACTTCTTGGTCTTGATGAGAGAACACTAGCTGATCTATGCATAGCAGGTGAAGGTGGTGCAGATGGTAGCATTCTTGGCGTTTGCGGCGGAGTTCTTCCAGTGTTCAAACTGCTGGTACTACCCGTGGATGGTTTTCTTCTTGGACTCCTACAAAAAGATTAAAGATAATAATTTATTAATTTCTTTAATGTATGTGTTTTTTTTAAATGAATTATGAAAATTTGCGTTATCTGTTTATAAATTTATAATTTATAATTTATATCATTGAGATGATACAAAAACTTAATAAACACACAAACCTTTTGGAAGGTTGCCTACATAATCCAGTTGGACAAGGACGGCCCATGGCACATTTTCCCTCACACACTTCTCGTGCCAATGCCATGGTTTCGTAATTTCTTAAAGTAGTGCGACATACTTCTGCATCGGATTCCGCAAGCGCTAAGCTAGGGAATCGTTCCTTCAACCTACGTCGTTCCTATATTAATCGAAAAAATGTCTAAATTAAATTAATTAATTAATTTTTTTAATTATTAATTTTAATTATTAATATTAAGTAATTATTAATTATTTATTTCTTTTTTTTAATTTATTTATTTTCTTTTTTTATTATTAAATAAATATCAAAGAACTATTTTATAATGTAATATCTTCATTCATAGAATTCTTCGTCAATTTTCTTTCTACTTAGAAAATCATTTATATTTTATTTCATTATATTATATATCATTTATATTGAAGAAAAAAAAACAACATAAGTACATAAGTAAAGGAAAGATTTCTAAAGTAAAGGAAACGAAGGATTCTTTTTAATTTGAATACCTCATGTAATCGACTGGATTCGAAATCTTTCAGCTGTTGCTGAAAACCGACGTTTGGATTGGCAATGGAACGACCTACTCTGACAACTTTAAGTGCCTCTTTCCATGAAAGATTGGTAGTACTCATAATATAGGCCACTGCTACTGTGACACTTCTTGACATACCGGCTAAGCTGAAATCGAATATAATAATCATTCGATATATAATTTGATATATATAAATATTTTTATAATAATTTGTTAAGTATCATTAAAAAAAATTTATTGCTTATTTTTATATTTCTTCTTTTTTCCTTTTTAAAATTTAACAGTATTTAATATTAAAGTTTAATTACGTACCAATGTATTAGAACATTTCCACCACGTAGGCGGGCAGCGTGGATAAAATCGTTACACAAGGAGAAATATTGAGATAGATTCTGATCGGGACTATCTGCCGCCAATATGCATAAATAATGTTTGTCCTACAAATAATTTATCGAACTAACTTCGATTAAATTCATCAAAGTTCATTGAGTTAAACAATTTATTCTCATATACAATTATACTCACAGAATGTAATCGGCGAGCCGTGTCATGAATCGCCAAAATATGTGTTATTTCGAATCGTTCCAATTGGTCTGCGTCTTTACTATCATGATAATTCCCAATATAAAGACCGGGAAGAACCTATAGATACGAACATACACACGACATACACAAATTTCGTGGAACTCAATATCATAATATAAGCATAATTCTCTTTCTAGTTATGTGATAATTGTTTAAATCTCGATATGAATTGTTCATTATTAGAATCATTAAATTCAATAAATGTCATTCTAAATTTATGCGAATATAAGTATCTAATATAAGTTTATTTTCCATTCAACATCGAATTAATGTTTTTCCTATTGGAATTAACATAGAGAGAGAGAGAGAGAGAGAGAGAGAGAGAGAGAGAGAGAGAGAGAGAGAGAGAAGCGATACTCAAAATACATGAACGAGATATCGTTAAGAAAAAAGTCGATAGAGCAGCTTTTCGATGCAAGTGCTCTATTGTTAATCATTCATCTTTGTAGATGATCACTCGAATGTGTATAGCCAGGTGAGAATCGCGATAATCGTTTAATCGATTCTGCATTCTTAAGTGAGGTGTTGAACGCGAGAACAAAGATACAGGCTCTTAACTTTTCATCGGGACCATCGATTGAAATCTTGGCATACATTGTCGAGTGATATTATGTATTATACGATGCCTTTTGACAATAGATATTATAGATTGTCAATTCTGAATAAATTTCAAAAACTATAAATGAGGCTAATTAAAATAATTCACTAATATGATATTTTTTATATTTTTATTCTTTTTTCATTTTAATAAAACTACTATTCAAAATATAAAATAAATGTTTATTGAATTTTCAGAATTTAAGATAGATAAATTTAGAGAAGCAATCATGTAACAGTTTTATAATATACACATACAATATATAACATAAATCAACAAAATAAAATATAAAAGTGCATCATTGATATTTCTCGATAGAGGTTAAGTCATATAATAAGCAAATATCTTCGAAGAATTAACATAATTATGATTTGTCAAATTATTCTTGCATATTGCAATATTTTGTTGCTCAATTTTAATTATATTTATTTTAATTTTAATCGTATTAAAAATCATTTCGTTGTTTGTTTTTAATTCAATATATAAATAATGACAATGACAGAAAATTTCATTAAAATGATATTATTAAAATATCTGTGAAATTGCTTCTTACCTTATTCATGCCAAAGCTTCTTACCTTGTTCATGCCATTCCCCATGGTGCAAATTTATGTTATTGCGTACGAAATTCTTTCGAGGCACAGAGAATTCACAATAAGAAAGAAATTATCAGTTTAATCGGTCGATATACTTGGGACGATTCGACGATCTTTTCTTATCTTTCGTCTCTCGAACTCGATCCTCGATGATCTTATTGTTGGACAACAATTTCCTTTGTGGCTGCCGTCGCATGCCTCCTTCAGCATCATCGTTGAAGATAGATTCTCAAAACTGTGTTACGAATTCTGATTGACTTGATTATATCGTTTAATTGAAATCTTCGAAGTTGCCAAAAATGATATTCATAATGCGGTATATTCGCGCCAACATATTTCTTTTTGTAATATTCTTTTTATTAAAACGCAATCAGATTTGTACTAATCTAATTTCTTTGTGTTATTATATTTTTATTATTTCATTCTTTTATTATATTTTAACAAATCATTTTTCTCTTTAATTTTTATTTAGCAATATTCCAATAGGTTATAAAAAATTATATTTTCGAAATTTTTTACATGAATATGATAAAATATTGTTACATAGGCATTATTCTATCCATTATTTTTTATTTATATTTATCTATTATTTATATGAAAAAATATAAGAAAGAAATAAAAAAAAAGAATAATTTGTTTTATAAATTTTGTTGTATTATAAATCTCGTATATCTCGTAACCAAAGATTAAACAGATTGTCACAAAATTTCTTTTTTTAATGTGCATTATAATATATGCCTTTCTGTATACTTCTATTCCACTGAGATTTATCTATGCAAGCATTTACAGTGTATTTATTCCACTAAGTTGTATCAAAAACGATTCAAGCATGCAATTTATAACGATCGTGACTTCGTAGAAATTTTTAATGACAATCGACGGTAAAGTTATATTGCATGTTATATTCACGAAAAATAAATGTTGGAAAATGATATAAATTTATAAGGGAATTGTATCAGAAATACTGAGATTGTTTTTATGCAGGATTAAATGATTATTCATATTATTTATATCATAATTTCAATTCAACAATAAAATAATAAAAATAGTAAGAACAAGAGAAAATTTATTGCGAATGATCAAATTATCAGTAGAGAAACGGTGCAATTTAAAGGAGAGCTTTTGTTTCATTTAGTCAGCCAGATGAAATCTATATTTTCTGTCCGATTTTACTTGACAATTTAAATGTACAATGCATTTGTAGAAAGAAGTTTCTATAGAGAGAATGAAATGCAGCTAACGGGCACAATCGTTATTTTCCCTACGGCGATAAATTAAAAAGTTTTCGCGTCTTTACTTTTGCCATATTAGTTGGAATATTGCCAAATAGAAAATCAAAGATAGATATTGCGTGTGCTGATCTTAGTAGAAGTTAAATTAGAATAATAATTTAAAATAATTTAAATAAAGAGCAAACAAATTAATGAAAAACGAGGAAAAAGATAAAATCATTTTTTCATGATCTAAATGACAAATACAACTAAATACTTCATATATAATAACGTATTATTTCTATTTTGATTTTGATTCTTTTTTGATTCTTTCTTGATAATATATATATATATATATATATAATCAAGAAATATATTATATAAATAACAATAGTTATAAATATCCATATAGAATAAATATGTATATGATTTTATTATATTTGAAATTAATTATGAAGAAAAAAATTATTGTTTTTAATCTTTAATTTTATCATTACGATCAAATTAGAAAACTTTCGTTGATTAAATTTACAAACTAGTAAATGTTTGATTCGATCATATTTCAACATATCATCATTTTAAAAACAAGTAAAAAATTTAAATTTTATTTTTCTTATACTAAAAAATCTTGTTCAAGAATAATTATAGTTTTATATTTTTCGATTCTTTGAGTATGTCTTGAAATTACTATATAAGACCCATAAGAATCGAATCAATTAAAATCGTATTTACTTTAAATAATCGTTCTTTATTCATCTCATAAATTATAGCTTCTATCATTAATTAATATCCTATTTACAGTAATTTGTTATTAAATTAAAGATTCTTATGATCAAATAAAAAGTAAAAGAAAAGCAAAAGAAATAAGAAAGATAAGCATAAAAGATACATTTTAACAAGTATGAAAATTTTACAATAAACGACTGATTGATCATAATTCACTCTACCTGTCGACACTTTCACATAAAGGCACCTTTGATTAACACAGCTGTTTACGCACACACAGAATCATTGAAACAACAATCTAATAAATAAATATATGAATTGTGTACGCACAAGTTCGCTATTCGTATTATTTAATATCCGATTCAATTGGCAAGAAGGTGCGCCATACGAAAACTGTTCTGTTGTCTCAGTTGTGAGAAGCGTTACCAGAATCTAGGGGCACTCGCCACTGAGAGGGAGAACGAAAAAAGGTGGGGATAAAGATGCTATAGAGGGGAAAAGTAAGGTGTGTGCACGGAGTAGTAGAACCCGTTGAATAACGGAAGGTCTATCACGGTAAGAGGACGACAAGATATAAGATATAAGGTATAAAAATATAATAGAAAAAAATCATTTTGGAAATCTGGAATGATCATCTGCTAATTTCTTAGTAAATATTTCATTATTTTGATAAGAACGTTAAGAGATCAATGCTAACTTACAGTGATAAATAACATTAATGTACTTTTATAAATTTAATAAAAATAAAATAGTGCCATATTAATGATTAATGATTAAATACCAAAAAGTGTAATTACATAAGTTTGTTTCTGTAAATGTTTCTGTAAATAATTTGAGCGCTTGATAGATTGCAAAAATTTTACCGTTCAAAGTTACACTTAATAATACGGAATAACTAGATTATAGACAAATATTTATTGGTATACAAATATGTAATAATAATAAGAAAAAAATATAATTAAAAAAGAGAAAAAAGAGACTTATATTCTTAACTGTCGAAAATGACAACTAGCCGATAGGCGGCAGTGTGGAGAATAACTGCAGCGCAGCCGCCGCTCGATAAAGCCATCCTCTTACTCTTCTTTTACGTTCTCCTTCTAATATTCTCCTTCTCTATATAATACATCTATAAACCACGACCCTATTCCACAAACTAAAATCTGATCAACTGAAACTTTATGAATAGCTCAGTATAATATTAATTAGGGTACAGAAACATAAGGATCTATATAAGTACTAATAATCCTGAACTAGTAGAATTCTTCGTTACTAACCTATGTTAACCTATGTTACATGAAAACACATATTTATATATATATTTATTGTTGAAATAAATAAGTCGTAATAATAATAATGAATATTCATTATTCAATTAATTAATGAAAATTAAATTTGCTAAAGATAACATACCTATTTTAAATTTAATATTTTTATACTTATATTATTTTTATACTTATATTATTTTATAAGCAACATGAATTTTATGAAATTTTTCTTAAATTTAAAAAATATTAAAATTAATTTTAAAATTATTTAAAGTTCTCATATTGAAAAAAAATATTATTGTAAATTTAAAAAAATTAAATCAAAAGGATATTTTTGTAGCCTACATTTAGTAGGAAATAGGGCGGAAGAATCTTTTATTTTTTTCCTCGCATTTCTTATCCAATGCTATTACAAGCACGGAGATCCACTCTGGTGGCTAAATAAGTACACTTCAAGTTTTTTTTACTGTTTTTTGTCATTCTTTTTTTATTTTTCATTTCTTTTTTCTAAATAAAAATAAAGTCCTAAAAAGAAAAAGAAAAATAAATCCGTAATTATTGTTTAATGAAATCTAATAAAATAAATAAAAATAATTTGTTATTTCAATTTTGAATATTTTCATATGCGATCAAATTTTTTACAAAACATTTCAATATTATTTAAATTAAATAGTAATTAAAAATAAAAAATCAATTCATAAAATTATATAACTATTAGATACTTTTTAGAAATTTTTTTTTTTAGTTTTAAATTCGTTTTAAAAATATATTAATAACATACACAGTCTGATAAAATAATTAATTAATACAAAATAAAAAATCTTTTATGAATCTTCTTATTTTCTTAAAACGATTTATAATTGTTTATTTATTTATAGTATATATTAAAATAAAAATATAATATGATAATGTAATATTATTTTATTATGATATAATAATTATTTTCTCAAAATTATTCATTTTTCGATTTTAATGATGGTACAGAATCATTTATAACTGGAGTATAATTAACAAAAAATAAACCCAGAATAATGAGAGATATACCACACCACCAATTTAACGATATGTGTTCATTAAAAATTAAGAAACCCGCAAAGGCCTATAAAAAAAAATAAAAAATCTAAATATTATATAATGCATTTGTTTTTCTTGTTTTTATATTGTATATATGTATTGATAAAAAAGTATATACCGAACAAACGTAACTAGTGGTGGCGCTGGTTATTGTACACGATAGAGAAGATTTGCTGATATTGAGTGCTTTTACGAAAAAGGTGCATCCCATAGTGTTGCTTGTTATCATCAATAGTAAAAGTATTCCTTTAAGTAGCAATTCAAACTAATTAAGAAATAAATAATTAATTTTATACAAAAATATTAAAAATATTACAATTGATATAAAAAAATATTGTAAATTTTATTATACACTTCTTGTATATAAAAATTGTTAAAAAAGATGTAATATTACTTACTATGGAATTTATTTCTATATTGCTAGAAAGTTTACCCAATATACTTCCAGTAGTTGCAAAAAATCCACTTATAAGAGCTAAATAAATTTTTTCTTGCTTTTTTTCTTTAATACAGAAAAGAGATTGACTTTCTCTTGATGACAATGAAAAAGCATTCGTTAAAAATTTACGTTTCATTATAAACATTGTTACAGATAAAGTGAAATAATTATCTATAAAAATATATATGAATTTTATTTTTAGTTTTAAATCACTTTCAATACACCGATATGAAATTAATACTAGTATTACAAACAAAGTATATTTAAGTACATATAATATTCTATGCTTTGTATGCAATAACTGAGTAATTAATGATCTAGTTTATGGCGGGAATATTCAAATAATTATTAAAAAATAAATTAATATATTTTTCTTCATTAGTTAAATATCTTAAATCTTAACAGTTTATAAGCCCAAAAATACATTTTAATTTTCTATTTTATTTATAATATTAAATAATAAAAAAATTATAAAGTTAATGAATATAATTATATATATTTTAAAAAGAAAATATCTTTTATAATTTATAATTTTTGTTTCTATTAAATAAATATATTATTTATATTCAAAATAAGAAAGAGTGGAAAGATATTAATTAAATTTAAAATCAAATATAAAAGAATTTTTTTTATATTTTTCAAATAATACATTTATATATAATAAAACAGATAAAAATTGAGATAAATTTGGGTTTCAAGATCTACTTATTTAATACTAACATATTTGCATTTAAAAAAAAATTAAGATAATGATATTATAAATTAACAATTAATAATAATATTTAAATTTTCAATAAGATGCTGTTTATTTATTTCATATTCTTTTAAATATATTTCTTATAAATATTTCTTATAAATATACTGACCATTACAAAATAAAATTTATATATAACATATGTACATAATAATTAATAAAATATAATTTTAAAAAAAATAAGTTAGCGCGCAGTGAAGGGAAGGCGCGAATGATTTTCTACAGGTAGTTTAAAAATGGCGACTGACAGGTACGCGTTTTCTCGCGTGTACGGTGCCGCGACAAGATCAGACGCGACGTGATTTTCATTAAATTAAAAGCAAGAGATTCATTCAACATCTTTAGTTCAATTTTATTTAGTGGAATCATTGAATTGAAGAAACCTTACAAATTATGTTGCGTTTTCATCAATCAACACGGTGACTTTCTCTCTCGGTTACATTGTATTCGTGAGATTCAGCTGCACTTAGTCTTGGCACGATTAAGATTTTTTGCCTTCATCTCGTCTGTTTTTTGAACTAACAAAAAAAACGAACGAATGAACGAACGAACGAGCAAACTTCCGCATTCCACTGCATTGCGAACGAATAAGTGAACAAACGATCACTTGCCAATGTGAGTAGATATCGCGATTTGACATCCCCCCCCCCTCCTTAGTCCTAGAACAGATTTCTTTCACTTGCATTAACTTTCAAGTTACAATCGCGAAATGGCAAACATATCCGTATTTTCGCTTATAATTCACTTTTATCATTATTTTATTCATCATTAATATTATTCTATCGCTCTCTTTGTCTCTTATGTTCGCTTATTTTGCTTATTTCATCTTTTATATAAGAACTATATTTTTTTGTCTATATGTCAAAATAAAAAAAATAAAATAAAGAATGGAAAAATATTGTCAGACAATACAATATATTTGGAGATATTATATTTTTTTCCTAAATTTAAAATCTTTTAATTAAATAGCTCAAAATAGTAGTATAAATAGATTATATTATATATAGAATAAGAAATAAAAATTCAATTTTATATTTTTTTTTATAATATATTACTATATATAATTTTATAGTTTTTAAATTTATTTTTAAAATTATTTGTCAAAATTATTTTATTTCCTTCATTAAGAAATTAGTTTTATATGAAAATCAATATAATATATAATATGTAAATATATAAATTTACATTTATATAAATTTTTCATTGTATTAATTCTTTAATTAAATATTATTTAAAAAATTATAAAATTTATATAAAAAAGTTTTTCATAAATCAACTCTTTTAAAATATTAACTATAAATATATTTTTTTCATAAATTTAAAAAAATATGTAATGAAAATATATTTAAAAAAAACTTATTACTTGTTATGTGATAACTAAAATGAATATTCTGAAACATTTATGTAAATAATGTATGTTTACTTACTTAAGTACTTGATAAATATGAAAAGTTTTGGATAAAAATATGATATCATTCATGATCAAATACCCAATGAAAAAGCAGCTAATTTCATGCAGGTTTTGAATCTGAAAAAGCAAAACTTGATATTATATCAGAATGATGTCTAATCTTTGTCGCAAAATTTTAAAATATCTTGGAATGTATTCATGGCTTTGTAAGTGTAAAGGTAATCTAGTTAGCATCCAAATCCCTTTTTATCATAATATTCCTATTAAAACTTCTATTTCATTATTTATAATATTATATTATTATATATTTAGATATATTAAATATATTATTTATATTTATTTAGATTTACAATATTAATATTATATATTGTAAATTTAAATAATATATATAAAGTAAAATGTATTTTATTTTTTTTTTTTTGAGTAGGTAAATACAGCTGTAAAAATTACAAACATATAGTCATGGAACATTCTGATTTAGTAGCAGAAATGGTACATATAGAAAGATTAACAACTCAAGAAAGATTGCATTTAGCTCGTCTCAAAAGACTTCAGCAATTAAAAGTATGGCGTCAACGTGAAAAAGAATGGATGCGACATCAAACTAGACATACAAGTAATAAACGTCATATATATTTTAGCGATAGTGTAATGCTTTTAGAAGCTGCAGCAAGAAATGATATTGATGAAGGTAATATGATATAATTTTCATTAGATTGTTTTTTATTGTATTCAATGTAATTTAATATATGAATCAGCATATTAAAAAATAGATATATATTTTAGTGAGACGACTTCTAAAAAAAGGAGTAAATCCAGATTCAACAAATGAAGATGGATTGACAGCTTTACATCAATGTTGTATAGATGATAATGAAGAAATGATGAAATTATTAATTGAATTTGGAGCAAATGTTAATGCAGAAGATAGTGAAAAATGGACACCATTACATGCTGCTGCTACTTGTGGTCACTTACATTTAGTTAAAAATCTCATTGTTAGAGGTGCTAATTTATTAGCTGTTAATGCAGATGGTAATATGCCTTATGATATTTGTGAAGATGAAAAAACATTAGATTGTATAGAAGGTAAGAATATTTATAATATTTTTAATGAAAAATTAAAAATTATTAAAAAATTTAAAATAAAAATATATAAAAAAATATATAAAAATATACAAATAATTTAAATATTTTTATTTATTTATTTATATAATCATAGGTGAAATGGCAAGACGAGGTGTTACTCAAGAATTAATAGATGAAACTAGAGCTTCAATTGAAGTTCAAATGTTAAGAGATTTACAAAATATAACTTCTATAGGTGGTGATTTAGAATATAAGGATCATCAAGGTGCTACACCTGTATGTATACTAAATTATTATGATCATTTATTTCAAAAAATAACCATCAATGATTCTTTTGTTTTTTTGAATTTTAGCTACATATTGCAGCTGCAAATGGTTATTTAAGAGTAGTTGAATTTCTTCTAGATCAACATGTTTCAACTGATGTTGAAGATAATGATAAGTGGCAACCAGTTCATGCAGCTGCTTGCTGGGGTCATGTATGAATTGAATTATATTATATATTTATTAATTATTTAAATTAACATTATTTTCTATAATTATTTTATTTTTTTTTTTAGTTAGAAGTTCTTGAGTTATTAGTACAAAATGGAGCTGATTTAAATGCGAAAAATAAACATGATGAAACTCCAGCTGGTAAAAATATTCATATTTAATAAAATTTAAAAAATTATTTTTTATACAAAAAAATATATATTTTTTAAAATATTAATGAAAAATTAAATTAATAACATCTATAAAATTTTATAGATATTTGCGAAGATTCAGAAATTAAAGAAAGAATAGTAGAACTTAAAACAGAACAAGAAAGTAAACGATTACGTGAAGCACAGGGAAGACGAGTACGCAGATCTCAAAGTATAAATACGCGTACTCAAAGCGTAAGAAGAACTTCAATAAGAGATAAAGTTTTAACTACGAAAAAAGATGCTCAAGAAGAAGCTCGACTTAGATTACAAGCACAACAGGTAGAAAAGAAAAGTAGATTTTTATTTTATTAATTATATAATGTTAGAAACAAATTGAAATTAAATAATAAAGAAATTGTATATTTCAGACATATGGTGGTTCCACTACTAATGTTCCACAATCAGAAAATGAAGCTAATATACGAGAAAATATAAGCAGTGAAACAGATAATAATGCACCACCAACTGCTGTACGCAAAGCACCTGAGGGAAAGGATAATGAATCTTTTCTTCATGAAGACGTCGATAAAGAATCAGGTATATTCCAAAATATGTTAAATTCACATTGGTTATGGTTAAGTAGAATCCTCTGGTAAATAATAATTTTATATATAAAATTGTGCAAAAAAATACGTGTCATGTCCATATAATCTGTGCGTTTGGTCGCATAACTCGACCTTGTTAACGTTGTATAGTAATCATATTTTTATATTTACCATGCGCTTATTATGTTTAAAACAAAATATTTTTTAAAATATTTTTAATTTAGTAAAAAATTTTTAATGATCCAAAAAATTAATTAAAAACTGACAATTAAAAATTAAAATAATCAGTTATTATTATATTAGTATAAAATTTTATTATTATTAATATAATAATTTTTACTATGAATTATTTAAAAAAATATAGTATCAATCATTTATCAGCTTTTTCTTTTTTCTGTTACTACTGCGTCGTGCTCCTGAATAATTGCGAGGTCAGTTTTCTATGTCACTTTCTTATTTCTTTAAACGTATTTTTGAACATAACGTTCTATTATTTTTTAATCTTTTAATGACATGGTTGTACATTTCGAAATTTTCTCTTATAAGATTGAATTATTTTTATATGTTCTGTGTATACATATGTTTTCTCTTTGATAATATTTTCCTAGTATAAAAATCGAATATTTTGTCGCAGAAGCTAAATTGCATTGGCTTTTTTTTAGTACTTTCTTGCTATTTCAAATAATATGTTAGCATTTGGCAAAGCTTATTGATTGTTATATGCGAAGAAACATTGTAATAAGTTTAACAATTAAGAACCAAGTTCTTGTAATATTGTTTTTGTATTATTAATACAATTTAGAATATTCTAAGCTTAAACGCACATCTACAATACACTAATATTCCCCATATATACTGTAGATCAAGATGACTGTATTATGTACGTTTAATATATTTCCTTAACATTACTTTATGAAGAAATAAAATATTATAAATATAGCTTTATTTGATAATATTATTATCTGTATTCAATATTTTATCAAACAGATCAAGTAGATTTGAATCTATATTATAATGCATCAATAATTAATATTCAATGAGCACATTCATATATATATATATATATATATATATATATATATATATGTATATATATGTATATACTTACATATCATATAAAAATGTTGATGAAATAAAAAATCAAACATATCGAATTACTTTAATACATATATACTAGGTTTGTGAAAAGTTCTGTCATTTTCCTTATTTATTCAAACAATCAAGAATAATATAATTATTGTTGTTTATATATATATATAAAATTTATATATATTATATAATATATAAATTTTTAAAATAATTCATAACTTATTTTATATTTTTATTCTTTATTAATTTCATTTTGACAAACAAACATTTACATTTTTATTTGCAATTTTATGTATAATCATTTTATAGTTTAATGTTTGTACAATAAAATAAATAAATCCATATATCAACAATAAAATCAATGTTAAAAAAATAGAACTAGAACTTTTTCACATACCTAACATGTTATGCTAATAGTTAATTGTATTCGCTCAATGTTAGTTATATATTCGCGTAATGTGTCTTCCTGTCTTTTAGTTTTATCGCTAAATGATAAGATCGTTACGAGGTCGGTTGTGTCACGACATTTCATATTACTATAGTTATTAATAGAATTTTTTTACAAATTCTACATCAAATCGATCACACTTATAAAATTTAACACTATTATTAACTATTATATTTGCTTTCAAACTTTAAAGAGTTTAATATGATGTAATTATGAACTTTTTTAAATTTTTTTAATAAATATTTAAATCTATTTTTAATTATTGCTACAAAAATATTGTTATAGAATATTAATAGTTAATATTATATAGTATGTTTGTTATTATTTTTTAAAATAATTAAAATTATGACATTATTAAAATATTTCTTATTTATTATTATGATTAAAAAAATGTTACTTTTTATCTTATCTAAGTTAAAAGCAGCAAAATTAAGAAATGATTGATTTGAAGTAATATTATTCCATTACAATGAAAAATATGTTTGGACATTGACACAGCTCAAATTTACATTAATTTATATTTTTAGGACAAATTAAATTATTTTAATGTTCCAGAGAATTCAACTATTATTCGTTTTGTACTTATTTATGTATATATTTTTATTTACAAGTTAATGCATATAGTAATTAAATTGTAAACTAAATTTATTTTTTATAAAAAAATTTTGTAATTATAAATTTTGTAAATTATATATTTTTTTCAATTATATATTTATATAATTGAATATATTTTTAAAATCTTAAAGATTTAGTTTACAATATAACAAATTAATAAACAAAAATCCATCGTTAACGGAATAAAAAAAGAATTAAAAAAATGTTTGTTAAAATTTTCTTCATTCTTTTAAAGTCTGAAAATATAATAAATAGATAGAAAGTGATAGAAGGTAGGAGATGAAAAAAATGTGTATGTAAAATATAGAAAACATATTTCTGGAACTCCATCATGCAATGTTTTTAATGCTTATTGCTAAAGCATGTGCCGCTTAGCGCATGGCAGCTAGTTTCCACACTAGTTGAGTTTCTTTTGAAGTGCCATTTCAGTGTATGAAAAAGGGAATTAGGTGGAGGGTAAAGCAAGGTGGAATGGAATGAAAGGGAAGGAAAACAAATTTCACGTGAATCACAAGGAACAGAAGTAGCATTGGATTTACATGTTTGCCTCAATAGTGACAGGGTCCGACCCACCGGTCGGTAATCAGCAGCAGATCTACGCATCAGATGGTGACACCAACGGCAAGATCAACATACACGTCTCGGTAGTTTTTGTCAAATCATTATCGGACTTGAAGAAACAAAGAGCACAGAATCGGCATATATCTGCTGGATCGATAGATGCCAATGGAAATGGTATTCCTGTATCGCCTATTTGCAGTTCAGAACTCAATACTGGCAGAGATTTTCAACGATTCACCGGAAATACCAGTGATATTGTCGGTGATAATCATTCCGAAAAAAGTTGTTGCGCTGTCATGTAATTCTTTTTTTTTTTTTTTCATCATTTTTCTTTACAATTCATTTAATTTCATTTAATCTTATTCTGTATAATTTTAATATGTTTGTCAGCATATACTCGAAACTATGTATTTCTATCATAGAAAATCGTAAACATACATACATAATAATTGTATCAAAGAAATGAGATTTCGATTTTAAAAATTATGAATTAACATTTTCATCTTATCTTTTAAATATTATATATTCTCATACTTTAAATAATTCTATTTATAGTGGTTTACATACGATTGCAAAAGAATATCGTATGGGATCTTGATCTTAATGATATGCTTACGAATTCGAGATATGAGATTATATAGATTTCTAATATGTATTGTACTTATAAGCGAATATTTAAATAATTATTATAAGAAATAATTTTAATTAAATTTATAAGTTTTTTTGAATATGTACAGAATTCTATTTATTACAGTATAAAAATAATGTATATTTCAATAATTTTTAAATTGTAAATTACGTAAAAAAAAACACATTTTTGCAAATAGTATGTATGATATCGTATAGAATATTTCTCGTGTTTTTTATAAAGATTATAATTATAAATAATATTTTTTATATTCATTTAGATATACATATTTCTATGAATACTTTTATTTGTAAATTTTAATGTGTGCCGTTATTCTATAATAGTATATATCCTATGTTTTTTCTTAAAAATATATCGTGAATCATATAATACTCAATTAATATTAATTTCATATCCTATAAATGTTTATTGCATATTTGATTTTGCATCAAAAATTTATATTTTAAAATTAAAAGAAATATCTTTAATAATCAAATTTACAAATTAAATTTTAATTAAATTCATATAAATATTTTTTTTTACTTCGTATATAAAAAAATTTTTATATATTTTATATATATATATATATATTTATATTTATATATAAACATATTAAACATATTATGTAAAAATAGATAATAAAACAGTATTTTTTTTAATAAAATAATTTTTTTTTTTATATTTACATAAAATTTTTATAATCTATATTCATTTCAATAAATTATATTGGTAATATAAGATATAATTTTTTATTATAAAAATATGATTTAAAGTGTTTTTAATATACATACTATTGTAACTGCTTTTTTGAAAATATTTGAACGTGATAACCACATGATGGTCACATTAGTCAAAAACTGGTTAAATTTTCGAAGAATAAAACAATTGTGAATAAAAGTAAATATATAAAATTTATTGTTTTTTCATTGCACCAGATATTTATAAAATCAATTTATTTAATTGAGCAAAATATTTATATTCTACACGAATGATAAATGTTCAATAACAAACTTATAAGATTCTAAATCAATTGAAAAATGATTTAAATTATTTTATTTTCTGTCTTTAATAGCGATAAAGTTAATAAACCATATGAATGATTCTTCTTTCAGAACACTTATCGATAGGCATTTCTATTGAAGATGGTGACATCAAATTTAATCCTCTTGCTACGTAGAAGTTTAGTCGTAATCAGCTATCGCTGCTTGGTATGTCATATCACTGCACTACTTTATGATATTTGTCAATTAGGTTGCTTTTGTTTAGATTTATTATGTTATTAAATCCGATATTTTTTATGATTGTGAAATTGTGTATGATCAAATTTGTGCTTGTTTCATATTTAAAATAAAAATCAAATTATTCTGATACTGTTATGTTTCAATAAAAATTGGTAAATTAACAAATTACATTAGATACTATTTATCGGTACAAATATTTAATACATAGAAAGTAACAGATATGATAATAACCTCTTTATATGATCAATGTCGTGATAACACCGCTTTTTTGAATTGTAGCTGTCGAGCTACTGAGCTTAGCACGCATGGTAGAAAGATTACGTCAGTCGGTCCAGCAATTGTTATCTAATTTAACGAACACATGTGGCTTCAATTTTCTGATGCAACTCACATGAAGAACTTGTCGAACTCTGTTAAATTGACAATTAACATATCCTATATATTATGAGATTCGACATCGATTGATGACATCGTATCTCTCATAAGAGAGGTTAATATTGATATTTTTAGCTACATTCTTTGGATCAGTATTTTAAATTATATGCGTTTTTTTTAAATATTTATCATTCATACGTATTTATATAAAATAAATACGGCTTAATATATTAACAAATTTTTATTGATTATTATTAATTTTACTAAATCCTAGTTATTTACTAAATAATTTATATTATATATAATATTATATATGTATATAATATATGTATAAAAATATAAAAATTTTAATGAAATACGATAAAATAAAAAATACGAATAACAATTACCATCAAAAATATCCTGTGAAGTTCAAAATACAATTTTTACTATTATTAATTAGCGCTATAATGGAACGTACAGAAATACTAGAGCAGCAAAATTAGCAAATTAAATTGATGATTGAAACAAAAGCAACGATTTATGTGTATGAGAATGGAGTGGGTTCGTAATATATTGCAGAGTAGGGAAAAGAGAAAGAGAAGGGATAACGTAGATAAAAAGTAGAACTGCTGAAGCACGCGGTAGTTTCTTGTGTTCTTTCAGTTACCAACGAGATACCTTTCATTGAATTTGAAGTGAATTTTTATTTGTACTTTTATTTCTTCATTTATTTTTTTTAAATAATTTTCTTTTTTATTGTAGATTAAGGTAAATTATTTTTTTAATATTATTCGAAATTTATGTATTTTATTTTTCATTTATTTTTGTATAATATTTCTGTAAAAATTAAAAAAATGTTATTAATATTAATTAAAATATCATATCAATAATATAAGTTAATAGATTAAATTATTTTTAAATTCGCATTATTTTTTTATGAACACTAATCTTTTAGTTTAAAATTCTTTTTATTAATCGTCTAAATCGTCTTCAATAAAACTTGAAGAATAAATTTAAATTTGTAAAGTGTTTTATTCATCTTTCATTTCATATAAAATGATTTATGTAAGTAAATAATTATCTAAATCATTTGAATTGTTTCTGTCATTTATTTAATAAAATTATAGATTTTTGTTATAGTATTGATTTTTCAAATTAGATATTTGAAATCTTGCACTCTTTGTATTATCTTTTTGTATATAACTTTCATTTTCATTTCTGTTTTTTATATATAATTATTTTTATTTAATTACTCTTAATAAGAAGTAGGACAAAAATTTTAAAAATATTTTTATAAATCTTTCATATTAAATAAAAAAATATTCATATTAAATAAAAAAATTATAATAAATTGTTATAATAAATTACTTATATAATTTTTTTTGTATTTTTTAATAGAAAATTTATAAAAATTCTTTTCAATATCTAAATGATATTGAAAAATATTTAATGACGACATGTAATAAATCCTTCGTTGATTACGTATTATCGTGTTAATGTGATTGAACTAGATAGACATTCTTTAATCAAGTACATTGTAGTTGATGAATAGCATTTTAAGTATCTTGTAAGATATACCAATAAATTTTCAAGTATTTTTTTATAATTCTATTTCTAATATATTCAAATAGTTAAAATAATTAAAATATAAAAATATAAATGTATATCTTTTTAATAACTTCGTAAAAAAATTTAAGAAATTAATTAATATAATTTTTATTATAGAAAAAAAAATTAATATTTTATTCAATTCAAAGATAGAAAAGACTTTTACATTTTAAAAATAATAGTATTACGAAATAACACGTTTGAAACCAATCTTATTAAAAACAGAAACGAGGTAATCAAGTTATATAGTTCACTCTGTATATTCCTTCACGCTTTTTTTGTACACGCGTCAGGTCCGTAATTTATGCATAACGGGTGTCATGAAAGAATTATTTCTAATCATAAAAATATGAGGTCAATCATCACTAAACGAAATAATTTTTTAAACAAACATAAATCTTCAGGTACAAACAACATCAAAATATTGTAATTATTGTAATTTTCATATTTTTATTCATATTTTTTCTTATTTTAAAATACCCAATATAATTTAAAAAAATTAATATTATCTAAAGTTGATTAATTCTATTAATATTGAAAAATCTAAAAAATGAAAAATTGTTATAATTAGAGATTGAAAAGAAAATGATTTTATTTAATAATGTTTAATAGAAAAATAACATTATTTAATCATTTTATTTAATCACTTTAATCATTTTCAATGTAACCATTACTTAACAGATTTTACATTTCTTTATTGGATCAAATCAAAATAATACCATGATGATATATGAATCGAAAGATTTTTTCTTATACACTGTATTAATATTTTAATTTAGTTCATTTAATTTTAGCTATTATTTATATAATTTTCTATTTTTATATTCTTCTATATAATTCTATTCATTTTGTGATAATAGTCGAACAAAATGCCAGGACAATTCGAAGAAATTCAAGCAAAACGCGCAACATTTGGAATGGGATGTTTCTGGGCCGGTGATTGTTTATTTGGCGTTTTACCCGGTGTAATTAGAACTTGTGTTGGATATGCAGGTGGACAAAAAGAATCACCAACTTATAAAAATATGTATGTTTTATTTTTATTTTTCATTTCTAATAGAAATCTGTTTATATCTGTTATAATATCAATTTTTTTATTTTTATTGGCAGGGGTGATCATACGGAAGTCGTTGATATTGAGTATAATCCAAATATTGTATCATATTCACAATTACTTGCTTTATTTTGGCAAAATCATGAATATGGTCTCACTACAAAAATCAAGAGACAGGTAAATATGACTAGTCTCTTATTAATTTTTAGTTTTGTTAATTATATAAAAATGATTATATTTGTATTATTGCTTTTAGTACATGTCATTAATTTTGTATCATGACGAAGAACAAAAATTATTAGCTGAAAAATCACGTGAACAAGAGCAATATAAACATACAGATTTGATTCTTACTGAAATTAGAAAATTCGAAAAGTTTTATCTAGCAGAAGAGTAAGTACATGTTATAATTTTGTAAAATTTTTTTTAATAGAACTTTATAGAAAATTTATAAAATTTTTTAATAAATTTTTATAGAAAAATATAAATTAAAAATTAATTTTAAATTATTGTGCGTATTCCAATAATATTATTATATGAATTCCAACAATTATTAATATCATTTATCATAAATTAATTTTTATTAGATTAATAGATATACATATCGATAATATATTTTCGACTCTTTTTAATGAATTAAAATATTTATATAAGTAATTCTTATTATTTTTAAATAATTAATTTATTATTAATTTAGTTACCATCAGAAATATCGACTTCGAAAACATCCATGGTTAATGGAAAATACCGGTCTTACTAGTGATGAGCTTCTTCGAAATTCACCTCTAGCTGCTAAATTAAACGGTTACATCGCTGGTGCTGGAACGCTCGAACAATTTAAAAAAGAGTTACCTAATCTTGGTTTAAGTGAGAAAGCTGCGAAGTATTTAGAAAAATATGTGATTGAGAATCAAGGAAATTTATATTGCTAGCTGTAATGAATATTTAAGAATTTTTCATATATTTATCTTAGTACACATTGAACATGATATTTTTTCGTAAAAACAAATTTTAAAATCTGGAAAAAATTTTTTTTATGTGGTTCTAATTTCCTGTAAATTGTATTTGAAATCTCTCGCAAATAAGTCTTGAGCTCGATTTTAAAAACTTATAGATTTCGCTCGATAAATATTTTTTGTTAGTATTAATTTTCTTAATTTCTATAATTTTTACTATAGTGTGTAAGTTTTATTAACAGGATATTCATTATATTATATTTCATGCATAATACAATAATGACATGACATATTTGTTTGTTTGCTCAGCAATATTGGAATATGTTATTTTTAAACAAAAATTAAAAAGAAATTTACAGTAAAATAGGCTGTGAAAAGTATATATAGATAATATTGTTTGCAATCATTTGTTTTTTGATTACTTCGCACATTCTATGTTTTATAAGTTTATTTTTTTTTATTTCAAAAAAAAGCAAGTATGAAGCATACGATTAAAGTATGTTTTTTAAATTGTTTGAGTTCAATTTTTCACATAATTACTACTTTATATGACAAATATCATTTGTTAATTACAAATAAGAATATAATTATGTAATATTTATTATGAATAATCTTATAACCACAAGTATTAGAAAATGTATATAATTTCAAGACAACTGCGTTATTAAATACGCACGCTCATATACTTACATGTGGTCGTATGAAATATATGTATACATATGTATAACAGTGTTTGATGTGCATCTAATTCATTTCCATAATTCACTTGTTTTTTATACTTATTATTTATGCATATAAAATAATTTTGCATTATTTTTGCATTATAGGAATCATTAAAATATAAAAATAATAATTTTTATTTGTATCTTAAATTTATTTTCTTCTTATTTTGTTGAATAGATGTATTATAATTTTTAGATATAGATTTAAAATGCTTTTTTAATTTCTGTGAAAAACTTATTTCAATTAAAAAAAAAAACAGTAACTAATATAAAAAAAAATACATTTAGTCGGATAATAATTAAGAATCACAGAATATATCAATAATTTTTTTACTCAATTGTTTCTGTGAACAAAAGCAGATTAAAATAACTAATTAAAGCAGAAATCAGAAATCGAGAATCTGAATAATTGAATAATTTAAAAGTATTTATGAATGATTAATATATATAAATATGTATGCGTATGCAAATATGCAAGATTGCTTTATTTTTACAAAATATCATAAAGATTGTTATCTTTATGATATTTTTTAATTATAATTGAATGTATAATTATGCCATATTGAATATTCTGAAAACAATAACACAAAATAAAATATGAAATAAAATATAATTGTTAATTTTTCGATCAGCATATTTATAATTATTTTTGTAAATAAATATAAAAAATTTACGGAAAATTTAATAGTTCAAAAATTATAATTTTGTATAAAATTTTTAATAAAATTTTTTCGAAGTATGTATTTAGTTATATTTAAAGGTTATATGATATTTCTTATTGCATTTTTTATTGCATCTTTATTATATGCAAAAAAATGTGACGTAAGTATCAGATATTAAGAAGAAATTAAATATTTAAATTTTATATTTGATTATTATTTTAATTTCTATATATATTCATTATTTTTACTTTTCAATATAATTTTCAAAAATAAAATAGTATTTCATTTTATCTAAAATTTTTTTATTTACAGTATATTTGCGATACCAATGATTGTAAAACATCCATAAATTATTCAAATAATTTGCCTGCAATTAAATTTTGTATAAATAAAGATATTTCTACTGATGTTAATTTTTCAATAATAGATAAAATTTCTAAATTTCTTGGTAAGTAAATATTTATATACAAGAAAACTTTAAGTATTTATAAAATTTATTTATATTATATATATATATATATATATAATATAAGTAAATTTTATTTATTTTATATATATGTATGTATATAAAACAATAATATTTTAAAATTGATATTTTACATATTATAGATATCATACAGATTAAACTTAAACCACCAAAAAATATATGTAAATATGAGCTTATTTTATTAGCAAATGAATCAATCAATGAAAAAAAATGTATGAATTATAATTTTAATAATTCATATAAAAATGAAATACATAGTAGAAATATTATATGTTTTGTTTCAAATAATAAGCAATATCAGGTATTAGTACACTATTAGTACATATATACACATATACAAAATTCTAATTTGTTATAATTATAAATTATTAATCTTTCTAAAGAATTTATAAAAGAAATTGTTTTTAGAATACTGGAATACTTGTTCCATATGTATTTACAGCATGTTATTCTGTTCAATTTAATTTTCAAGATACAAAAATGATAAAAATGATAAAAAATAATAAATTCTTAAGAACTAATTATGAAAGAACAGACATTGTAGAACCAATATTGCAATGTACATATGAATATATCGAACTTAATAGTACAAAAAAGTAAGTTTATATTATGATTATTTATAAATAGATTTATATAAAATGTTTTAAAATAGAATTTTAAAAAAAAATGAATAAAAGATGGGTATATTTTGACATATACTCCCCTATCATAATTACTCATAATTACAGTTCAGATAAAGTTGGGTATATTGTACAATGATATTTGTTCTTTTAATGATGAAGATGTTCCTGATGGTTACTGGAATTTTCATCTTTTGGTAATTTAATTATTATAATATTTTTTGTTTTATATTTTCTAAAATATAATATAATATTTAATCATTATATAAAATATATAATTAATTAAAAATTTTATATAATGTATATATATATATATATATATATATATATATGTTATGATGTATATAAGAATTTTATATAACATATATAATGAGTAATCTTATGATGTAGTAATATAAATAAATTAAAGTATACTAAAATTGTTATGTGATTTATAGGATAATTATTTAGAAGATAATAATCATAATTTAAATATAATTTGGGTAAGTTTTATGCTTAATATTTGTATAATTCTATCACTTTAATAAACAAAAAGCAAACTATTATAATTTTAATATTATAATACTTATTAGCAAACAAATCTTGGAAAAGCCAACTATTGTACTACAATATATTTATGTGATGATATAAGATATAAAAATAACACTTTATGGTCACCACTTTAAATGTTTTTGGCATAAAAGTAAGTAAATTAATAGTCATATTTATTTATATATTTTCCTTATTTTTTTAGGCAATAATAATTAATATCCTTTAATTTAAATATAATTTAATAATATTTTTTTTATTTAATCACATATAATGAAATATAGAAATTTATTATAGGTTGTCAAAATATAAATACAATATCTCATAATATTCCAATCAACATTAATTTTGATAAATTTTCTTATTTCCCAATTATTATTATAACTTTATTTACAATTATTGGAATTATGTACCTCATCTATATTATGTGTATTTATAAAGTAAGAAAAAATATTTCTTTAAAAATATTTTTAATCATAAAATCATTAGAATTAATAAATACAATATATCAAATATTTTATAGGATATTAAAAAAAAGATAAAATGGGAAGATATTAATATAAATAGAGATATTGTATTGTTCTATACTAAAGGTTCTGAATCATTTATGGCATTAATGACAGATTTTCGACAGACACTTAGTCAAATTCGTCAATGTATTGTAAGTTATTTTCCACTAAAAATTACATTATATTAAATAGAGATCAATAATTTACTATCATTAAAAATCTTTTCTTTTAAAATATATATTTTATGTACAATTTGGATACAATTTTATATATTTTACAGGTATATGATTGGCATAATGGAATAGAATGGAATAATGTAGCTAAAATCGGTACTTTTGATTGGTTTGCAAAAATGCTTCATAATGAATGCCATATTGTTTGGATAGATATTCCAATATTACGTTCGTTAATTACACAAAGCCTTAACAAAAATAATAATTCAGAACAATAATTTAATAAAAATTGGTGATTTCCGTGACGCAATACTTCCCACAATTTTTAATTTATCTAAACGTAATATTGAACAATCAGCAATAAATCAGTCCATTTTATTGTAAGGTTAATATAAATGCTATTATTTGAAATATATATTATTTATATATATAAAATATATATTTTAAAATATATATTTTTTTAAATATATATCAATTAAATATATATTTTAAAATATGTTATTATTTGAATTAAAATATTTGTATTATTTCTTCACATTTTACAGATTAAAAGAATTTGAAAATTTTGAAAATGATAATGATCCATTTGTTGATTTGTCTTCACATATACGATATGTTTTACCACAAGATTTAAACTTACTGTGTTCCAATTTGTAAGTTTTCAATATTTAATAATTTTAATAATTTTAATCAATGATATATTTTTAAAAATTACATAATTATATAATGAAAAAATATTGCTTATAAAAGCATTAAAAATGTTAATATTCTATTATGATTTTTATATATCAGTGATATACATAAAAATCATTACTATATCATTACTATATTATATATATTAAAAATATAATATATATATTTTTTTTAGATCAAAAATGGATAGATAGTTATTTAAATATAACTATGTCATTAACAAATAAAAGACAAAATTTTATAATAAAGCATTTATATTATATATAATGAGATATATAAGATATATGATATATATAGATATATAGATATATAATTTTGTAAATATTATTATAATTTTTATAATCATAATAAATAATAAAAAAAAATTGAGATAGAGTAAAAATTAACTCAGTGCTATTTCTTAAATCATCAAGTTTGTCAATGTATTGTAAGTTACTCCGAAAACATCTTTTTGAAAGCAGAAGATAAAATAAAATAAGAATTGAGGATCAACGTTATCTCTTAAGTATTTATAAAAATGATTTTTCCAAAACATATCTAATATTCAAAAGATGGCGCTGAAGATTAATTCTTATCTATATCTCTTTTTTTCATTTGCTATTTTTTATGTGCTCATTTGCAGCATTCTGGAGATGGCGGTAATTTGAATATTTTTACTTTATTTCTATTCTTTTTCCTTTTGCTCTTGTTTATATTTACTTTGCAAAATTTATACTTGCATGATTGTTAATTTAGAACATAAAAAAATATAAAATGATTAATTTGATTTATTGTTTAATGCTTATGATTATCATTTTAATATAATAAATAATAGATCTATTTTGTATCTTATCTATGTTGTCTTTATTTCTAGTTATAAATTTCTAAAAAATTCCTATATAAAATTACTGAAGTATTGAACAGTTCTATATATTATTAATTATTATTTAATATTTTAAAAAGTTCATATATAAATATAATTTGTAAATAGTTTAAATTCGATGATAAGAAAGAAAGAAAAAAAGATATTTATAAAAAATTATAATTATTATTTATTTTATACTTGCACATAAATAAAAATATGTATTCTAGTAATTCCAATAACAACAAAGAACAACAAATCATTTTCTAGGGAAAAGATATGTTTTTGATTATATATTTTCAGAATGACTGACGGGCGGCAACTATTTGTTTATAGATTTGTACGTTATAAATAAGGTTCAATAAAGTATGAAAGTTTAAAAAAAATATTGTAATGAAAATAATATACCCAATGTTATTAATTAAAATTTTATTTAAGTTTTAATTTATTTTATTAATGAAAATATATATCTAATAATAGCGGTTAATCTCAAGATTTGTTTTATTAACTATTAATAAAATATAAATATTATTTGCATTCGATTGATTTTATAAGTAATTGTTGAAACTCTGTACTTTAATAATTAATTTAATATTTAAATAATTTGTATTACTTAATGTCTTTCGTATGGTTGAATCTTTTCAATCTCTTGAAAATAACCAACGTACGGTTGTAAAAAGATGAAACGTTTAAAGAGCGAATTAATTAATGCTACAATTGAATCATATTTAAAACGACGTCATTATCAGGCAGGTTACATTCTTATTTTTATTTCAATAATTTTATTTAAATTTAAATTAGAATTAATAAATATGACATAACCTCTTATTATTTTTAAATATTAATTATAGACTAGCGACGTTTTTTGTAAAAACAATCAAGTATATTGTAGAACAAGTGATGAAATGACTCTGAATGCAACTGCTGCTTCTGCCACATCTCAAGATAATTCAATTATTTTTAGTGCCATTAGTATTGATGTTGCTGCTGCAGATCAAGCATATCAGCGGTACATCCTTTTGTATTTAAAATTTTTATAACTGAATATATATCTTTTTAATGCATTAATTTGATTATATATAATTATTGTTTATTTTATTTTAAAAATAAATATTTTCTTTAGATTAAAGATGTGGGTAAATATTGTACTCGATGATAAATTAAAAATGGAATTAAAAGGGCTTCTATACCCTGTATTTTGTCACTTGTATTTAGAGATGCTACATGCTGGTAACAGACAAGCAGCAATTCAATTTCTAAAAACACATCAAAATGAGTTCAATAGTGAAACAGAGAAAGATTTTTTAGAAGAACTATCTAGTGTGTTTTCAGTACAAGATATTGAATTAAGACCTTTAGTAAATTCATTTAGAACCAGAAAATATAAAGTGGATATGTCTGATGTTGCTCATTTATGTCTTCAACAATTTCTTTCAAAACATGGACATATAATATTAATGCAGGTAATAAAATTATAATATATCAAACATTAAATACAACAAGTTGTTAATGAAACTATCTTTTTTTAATTTTTATTAACAATATAATGGTTTATTTATAGATAATAAATACTCATGTAACAATAATTAAAAAAATGAATGTGCCTGAAACAGATACAGATGGTTGTGAAGAAACAGGTTTACGTTCTGAAGTAGGAATTAATGGATATATAGAACAACCATTAGGTACTGGAGCTGATCGTGAAATGAGAGAACTCCAAGAGGCTATAAGATTAATCCGAAATAATGCTCATCAACCTCTACGAATATTTGCAGTAAATAATGCTGTTGAAAAGTAATTATATATAAATTGGAATTTATTTATATGAAAAGATGATTTTATTGGAGGTTAGTGTAAAAAATATTAAGAATCTTTGAGAATCATATAAAATATTTATTTTTATAGTGCGAGTAGTGGTATAATTCCACCGAATATGGATAAATTAGCAGTAGGATTTAGTACTACAGAAATTAGGTTATGGGGTATAAATGAAACAGTATTAATTAAGCCAAAGTATGAAGAACCTTCTTTCACATTTGCCTCGAATATTCCATTTTTACATCAATTTTATGAAACATCGAACAGAATGTAAGTTTCTATAATTTTAGTTTCATAATATCATTTTTTAGTTTCATAATATCATTTCAAGATATTATAATATATTTAATTTAAGTAAAATTTAAAATTATATATTTATTCATTATATTTTAAGGACTCAAGGAGGGGCAGTGATACTTAGAGGTCATACAGACATTGTACATGATTTAAGGTTTATTCCAGAATCTGATATATTACTTTCTGTATCTAGTGATAAAGATATGAGGGCATGGAGACTTAATGATTATACATGTGCAGCTATTTATAGGTATTTATATTAATTTTATATGAATATTTTGTGAATGAAATTATAATTATTATTAATTATTAATTATTATTACTAATTATTATTAAAAAAATACATAATTTGTTTCAGTGGTCATAATTATCCTATATGGTGTATGGATCTTAGTGTATTCAATTTATATGTAGCAACAGGATCTCATGATAGAACTGCTAAATTATGGTCCTTAGATAGGATATATCCATTACGTATATTTGCTGGTCATTTTTTAGACATAAATGTACGTACGTTTTTAGATTAAGAAATAGATTTTATTTTTGTAAATTATATATGAATTTAAAAAAGATAAATATGTAAAAAAAAAAAAGAAAGATGATAATTTTTATGTTAATTTTATTATGTATATTATATATATGTTTTATAGTGTGTAAAATTTCATCCAAATGCTCGATATTTAGCTACTGGATCTGCTGATAAGACTGTGAGATTATGGGATAAAGATGACGGAAATTTATTAAGAGTATATATAGGTGCACAATCAACAATTTACAGTTTAGCTTTTAGTCCAGATGGAAAATATTTGGCAGCTGCAGGTAAAACATATATATTATAATTATAATTTCATTTTTTATTAAATAATGAGTATTTTATAAGCTATAAAATTTAATTTTTTTTACATATATTAATCTTTTATATATATTTTATATGTAATTATATAAATATTTTTTTGCATTAATATTCTATATATATATATATATATATATATATATATATATTTAAATAAATTTATATTTTATAAATTAAAACTTTATTTTAGGTGATGACAAATCCATTTTTGTTTGGGACTTAGCAACTAATGCATTGTTAACAGAACTTAAAGGCCATGAAGACACAATTATGAATTTAGATTGGAGTTTTGATAGCCAATACATTGCTAGTGGAAGTTTAGATGGCACTATTCGTTTATGGCCTACACATGATCATATTAAAACTGTTAATAGGTAATTTTTAACATTATAAGGTATTTCTATAAATTGAAAAGAAATATATTTTTAATATTTTATAAAATTATATTATATTTTATTATATTATGTATTTTTATTATATATTGTTTCATATAGTAATTCATCAAATCTAGTACCTGAAACGGAATCACCACAAATATACTCAACTTATTGTTCGAGTATTCTCTCTTTACATTATTATAATAAAAATAATTCACTCGTGTGCATTGGAACTGTGGATAATTTGTAATATATTGAGGAAATGAAGAATATTAAATACGTATATTTGTAAATAATGCCTTTTATTATTTTTCTTTGTAAATTATTACATTGAATAAATTTTTTTTTAATACTGCAATATTGTAACACAAAAAAATGCTAAATCTTACTATCAAAACTTTTTAATGTATTATGTAACAAACGTTGAAATAATTTGTTTTGCATAAAATCCAAGAAAGAAGATGAATGCGAACCATAATATGGGCCTCCATGTTTCGATATTTTTCGTTATTCGTAATGGTTCAACATTATGTGTTCGTATACTGAAAACGAAACCTTCAATTAATATTAAAATTGTTTTTTGAAAGTTTCTATTATTTTATATTTTTTTATAATTTTAGCTGTTTATTATGAATTAACATATTATTAATATATATATATTATTTTGCATTTAACTGAATATAGTTTTTTATTAAATGAATTACCATGATTTTAATTGTTTTTCAACAGTTTTAGCCACATTTAATTCCAAGAAAGAATTTTGTTTCGTAATTAATCGATCTCTATCTTTTACATTATTAGTGATGTCACAATTTACGCTATAAACGCTATTATTTTGGTCATTTCTTAAGAGATTATTATTTTCTTCAATTGAATTTCTTCGTAGCTCAGTATGTTCAAAAATGTCACGTAATTCAATGACACTATTTGCACTGCTGAAATATGAAAAAATATATTTTTTTTTTATTATTCTGTATAAATGTTATAATAATAGATAATAAGAAAATAATACAAACTCCGTTCGATTTAATTTTTCGTTTTCCCATTTTTGTGTTTCGAAGCATAATGATGGACGTCTTAAAGTAACTCTTCCGGAAACAGAGTTCCGTTGTCTGGGAACTTCCTGAATATAAAAAGAATTAAAAGTCTTTTTTATCTTTAACATTTTTATATAATAGTTCGAATAACATTATAAGATAAATTAAAATTAAATTATAAGGAATAATATAACAAATGCCTTTAAAACATCTTGAGAACTTAAAGGTCGCGTAATTGTAGCGATGCTAGCTCTTCTTCTAGCCATCTGCAAATAAAATTAAGAAAAAATTAATTAATAATATATCGTTGATAACGTCTATAATCTATAATATATTTTTTTCTAATATATTATTAATTTTTGACAAACCATTGTTCGATTATTGCAAGGTAATCCATTTCTATATCGAATTTTAGGTAAATCGTCTCCCATCTCTCCAGAAGTTTCTTCTATCATAATATTATTCTTCAATAATATTTGTCTAGAAAATAATTTTTAAAGTAAATCGTATCTAAGAATTATTATTTTTCAAATATCATTAAAAATAATTATTTTTCTTTAAAAAAAATTCAATTTAATTTATTACATAAGAAATATAATAAAAAAAAAGTTCAAAGAAAGAAAAACTTTGAAGAAAGTGTTTACTTGATTTCTTCAATATCTGTTGCTAAATTTTCGCATCTGGATCGTAATAATTGCAGATACTTGTCACCTATAAAAATCGCTCTAGAAAGTCTGTGTTCTTGGTATACTGCTCCTAGTGTTTCAGCAGCGCAAGAAATTCTATGGGCCGACCGTGCTATCATGTCTAACCGATGACGAACTTTTTCTACTTTGTCTATTGACTCTTGATCCGTGCAAAGTGAACATAAATCCTATTATCAAAAAACAATAGATTATAGAAATTAATAATAAATAATTTATTATTATACGAGATTATATTGTTTTAAAAATTATTTAAAAAATTTTTTTAAAAATTAATAAAATAAATTTTTTTTAAAAATCTTTTAAAAATTATTATGTTCTTATATTATGTTTTTTTTATGTTTTTTAAAAAAATTGTTTATAAATTTTTTTATAACATCGTAATGAAAAATAAATTTAATTTTCTAAGAAAAATATTCTAAGAAAAAAATATAAATATTTTTAATTCGATATTTAAAAAAAATCTATAAAAGATTAAGGATTGAAAAGAGATAATATGTTACATTTACTTTTATATCTTCTTGCATTCTTTGTATTTCATTCATAAAATTTCGTTCCGATTGATCTCGTTGACGTAGCGATAAGACCATTCTTCGATGCAAGGTAATTCTATCAGAACCAAGTCCTATTGAAAACGCAATATATTTGCGCTGTAATTAAGAAACGGATCAATATCTATATGAAAAAAATATAGATTTACATTTATAAATTTATATTATATAAAATTATATATTTGATAATTTATTAACCTCGAGCTCTTTCTCCGGTAAATTTTCTCTGAAACAAGAAATGGAAAAAGAAAGAGATTAATCAAGATTATTGAAAATTCATATGTGATAATAAATTCAAAAGAAATGATATTGTTTGAATTATACCTGTATACGTTATCTATATCTTTCGAGCACGATAATCCAATGATCTGTAGCCTGATATCGTTAAAACTAGGAAAAGCTAGAAATTGTACCCTTTCATCGAACGATTCTTCCTCTTTCATGTATTTGCAACGGCATTTTGCACGATGGTATCGTTCGCAGTCACCTTCCGATAAAGACCTTCTCGTGGCAAAAAATCTCTGGGACGGACAATATCAAATGATATACGTATAGATTCGTGAATAATTTATAATTATTTATTATTATTTTAAACGGACATGGTTTTTAACATTTTTCATTTCTCTATAAATATTTTATTACGCGACCAGAACTGAAAAGGAATTTCAATAAAAGCATCCGGACACTTTATTTCAAATTTCCCAAAGATATAAGTATACCGTCTAACGTTTGCTCGTTCGCAATGCTTCCAGAGCAAATATTATTTTTCCTATCGAACGGAATAGATCGCCAGATGTAATGCGATCATGTGGTATAGTAACAACGATTCAAGATACGTAATATTTCGGATATCTAGCAATATGGAAGATAGCGTGTTTGTCACAATTTTCTTCCTTTTTTTTTTTTATTTTTTAATCCAAATTATTCCAAAAACCGGCGAATTATCTCGCGGTATAAATCATTTTGATGACACGAATAATTGGAAACAAACGTTTAATATACATTCACAGAAATAATTGGGAATAGCGTTTAATACGTTTTCACGAGAAAGGAAAAGTTTTAAAAAAGGCGACAAACGATACATTAAAATGATTACCAACTTGTCGCTCCTCTCGTTTCGAACGAAATTCCTCAGGATCCTCGCTTTCCTCGTGCTCGTCAATTTCCCTCGAAAGTTTCCGCGATGATTCAGTCATCGAGCAAAACAATGACAAGGGTTGCGACAATGGACTGTCACTTTTCGATCGCCGCCTCTCGATCTTCCCTTCGTCCCTCGAACATAACGCAGCGTGCATACTCCGTTCAATCGAATCATCCTCGCTATCGGAACCAATCGAGCTATCCTCGTGACTCGACATTTCGGCATCGACTGATGTATATTTCCCGAGGCGACCGGCACTCGATGCGTTCACAAACGAGCGGGGATACTCCGAATCTTTGATCTTAACCAGATCTGCGAATCAAAAAGGAATAGATCTTCAACAATATACATTTTATTTTTAGTCTTTTTTTTCTTTTTTTCCCCCTCCCCCCCTTTTCTTTTTTTCTTTCTCTTTCTTTTTTTTATCTTTTAATTCGATTCAAATTGTACGGTGAATTTACCGGTGGTACGGGAACAGGAAATTGAACGTGTGGCATGCATTGAATTTCCACGATGGAAATCGATTGTCCCATTGGTCGCGTTGTTCGTCTCGCCGTTTCCAATTTTTTTCTCCGCGAACGATCGGACGGTGTCGGTCGGATCGGTTGATGAATCGTTCTGGTGGGAATTAATCGCGACATTTTCATCTGCGACCTAATCGAAAGACAACGATCGTTAAGAGTAAGGAGATGATTATTTTTAACTCTTAACGGTCCAGCGTTTCAGCTCTAAGTTTAGACAGTGTGTTGGATGTCTGATAAACCGAGTGTCACTGTAATGGATAGTTCTCCTGTGGTATTCAGGATGACGATTGAAATCAGGCCAAGGTTCTCTTTCTCTTATTTCGCTTTTTGATCGATCGAAACGAACGAGAGCAATTTTTCAATTTTTTTTAAACTCGTAAACGTTTTGAACAAAATCTAATCGATGCGATTACATTTTTCAACACATTCGGTGAATCTGCAAATCTCTTTATCGTGTATTTTTCAAATTATCACAAATTACTGATATTAAATTTAGTATAAATGTTATTATCCTCGCTATCGTGCGAATATTAAAAGATGAAATATGAAATAAAAATTTATTTCGTATTTATGCATATTAGAAGGGAGCAAAATATTAATATTCGCTAAATAATTCTCGTGTTAAAAAATTATATCTCTTTCTCGAGAATCAATTTCACTACAGATTTCTCTAATTCTCGAAACTCATCCCAGTGGAAAATTTCATTTTCGTGAACGCGTGAAATGAAATATCACCGAATTCGTTCTTCACCGCATTCAGATTATTCCTAAAGAAAATATTTGTGATGCAGTAGATCGATCGAATTTCTACGAAATTAATTCGGCACGTATGAAAGATCTCTGTTTCGCGAAAACGGGGACTGAAATATCCAGCCAAGGAAAATAGAAGCAGGGGCCGTTAAGAGTTAATTGATCGATATAAGTGTGCGACCGCTCTGTACATATCAGCTTACTTTCAACTCGGAATAATTCCCATTATTATTCAACTTATAATGTTTCCCGATCGAAGTCTCGGTAATCGTGGAATAATTATCCACGATCGTATCCTCTCCAACTTGAGACAACTCGACCGTCTTTGGAGATAACGAACCAACTTTCGAAGCTTGCCCGTTATTCGAGGATGGCTTTTCGCTAAGACGATCCGGCGATGAACTGCTCAAAAACTTGCCACTCTCGATCAACGAACGATAAGTTACCAATTCTCTTTTGTGCAAACTCGTTTGTTGATCAGCTTCATCGTTATCGTTCGAATCGTTATCCTCTTGAATACCATCGATTCGAACGGATGGGCTGCTCGAGGTTCGCCTGAAATCGAGCGTCTCCTTTTCCTTCTCTTGATCGATCTGCGCGATCACGTCGAACGATCGATAAAACACGGACAATTTCCGTTTCGGTATTCTTGATAAATTGCACGCCTCGTTCGACGTCGCGTAATTGGCCATCTTCAAGCACGTGGCCCTTTGTTTTTGGCCCGTGTTTATTTCCACCGATCGGTGTTGCGTCTCACGGTGATCGCCACTCGTCGATTCATCCATTTGTCGATTCTTCTTTTTCTTCTTCTCTTCTTCTTTATTTTCAACTCGTTGAAATTCGCCTCACCGCGAAGACGAACGACACACACACACTTATATTGTTTTCGTCTCACCTTTCACACCTATTCAAATTGAAGAGAAAGAGAGATGAACAGAGTTGGAATAATAATTTTTCTCCGAGTTTAAATTTTCGGGCGCGAGGAGGGGACACGTGAAAGCGATCGAGGATGATGAACGGGGATCATGGAATGAATCGATCCTCGACCACGACCTCAACTTGACGAAAACACCCACGGAAAGTTGTAACACGGTTAACCGCGTACTGCTAAGCGGATTATTACGTAATAGAGAGAATGGTATCAATGCCAATGAGGAAAGAGCGTAGCGATCCGCGCGTCAAATAAACCAGTACGTTTTAGTAATTAAACGGGGATGAGAGTGTAGCGATCCGCGCGGTTTTACCACCCGCGATAACATCCTCCTCCTCTTCCTCCTCCTTCTCCTCCTCCTCCTCCTCCTCCTCCTCCTCCTCGAGATAAACAGTTTGCATATACATTAGATCCGTTCGTTAATTAGAACCGTCACCGATTTACCCAATTTAGCGCGGCGATCATATCATTGAAGCGATAAATTGGCCTGTCCTTGCTACTGGATGAATAAACGTTAAATCGGCACGTTAAACATCCACACATGCTTCGAACTTCTACGCGCTAACTCATTAAGACGTATGCGCATATAACTACTCGTGTATTCATAGTATAGACAAACGAGTCTTAATTGCAATTACAAATATTCGTGCGCGGTTGTACGCGTGCGATGCATAATGATCCGTGTTGGGTATATACCTCTTCGTCTGTTAACCAATCTAACATCGTCATATTTGTCGAAAGCATTAACAATCGATGTAACTCGGATGTAACTCGTGCGAGATCTTCCCGGAAATTCTCACGGATATATAAACAGACGATAAATATTTCATATCGAAAAGATCGAATATTTTTTTTTGATCATTTTGTCGAATAATTCTATAATCGAGTTAATTGCGATAATTTATTTATTTTTATTAATTTATTTATTTTTAATGCAATTGTAATAATGTAATTATTTTTTTTTTTTCATCGTATATCGCGAGATGTTGATTTACCTTGACCTTGATATTATAATGAAAATCCAATTACATGTAATAATATTGGATATTTTTAACAAGATTTCATGCGCTAGCTAGAATCAGCTGCGTTTCTCGACTATATATAAAATTTTCAAGTTTTTTAAAAAAACGAAACTGAGATACGTATATATCTTTACCCCTTCCCTGCCCCGAGATATATGTTAATTTATCTATTCCATTTCAAGGAATCGATTAAACTAGATTTTGCGTAACTTTCACTTGGTTACTCACGAAGGGGGATCACCGTGCTCGTTTGAAATCTGATTCGTCTTCGAACCGCGGATGAATAAAGAACCATCTAAGAAGAATTGACGTGACGTAAGATCGATGTAAGGAATAAATTTTCTCTTACCCAGTAGCGCAGTTTTTTTTTTTTTTACGCGAATTCGAGAATCGTGCGTTCTTGGTAACGCGTCGACTCGTGCCCCTCATTCAGAAAAATCGTAGCGGAAATGATGGCATTTCGCGGATTTCGTTTCGTTCATTCTCATGTAATATCGGTTAAAACAAATTTCATGGGATGGAAAATAGCGTGATAAAGATTGAAAATAAGTAACTGAAGGAATACGACTGGCACGAAAGCCGCAAGCAGACTGAATGCGAATGCGTGTAAAATTGCTCTCTTTCTCGCTCTGCCTCTCCTCTCCTTTTCGTTCAACCAATTCTATCCTCGGCTTCCCTCTTTTTCCCTCTTTTTCTCACTTTATCCCAGCTTTTTGTTTCTTTTTCTCACCTCTTTTCCTCGCTCCTGTCTGTATGTACTTCTTTCACGTTTCCATGCTCTTTTGATCCGGAAAAAATGTTGAAATGTTTTCAAAATGTATATTCGACAAGTATGTGCATAGATTATAAATGTATCCGGGGAATCACACACAATATCTGCTCACTGATATAAACATAAAGATTTCCCTATAAGCTTGTATTATTAATTTCATTGTTCATCCATTTGTACTGTAATATAAAATATAATGTTTTATTCATTGTTATGTTTCAATAATTTATCGTAAAAGAAATGTTAACTTAATGAAAGAAGATAATTCTCTCTTATTATATTTATAGCTATCAGTTTTGAGTTTATTAACCTCCTTATTGATTCATTAATTTCTTTATTACTTGTCGATTTATGAGATTTTTTTTAATTTATGATTTATGAGAGATATAGCCCGTTAATGTATCATCGATTCGTAATATTTCTTTGTTATTCGTTAATTATTTACAACGGATAGATACTACGAAGATCGTGTTTCCTACAAATATTTTGTATCAATAAGTTAATTATAATTTTAATATCTTGTAAAAAATTTATCGACTATACAAATACTGACGTTTTTACAGAAGATTTGTTCTTATGTTTAACAACGATTTAATTTTTTTCTATAAGATTAAATCTTCAATTTATCAAAATGGAAACAAAAAACTTGGAATAACGATTTTATTATGGTTCACGTACGATTATATCTCTTATACCACGGTTATTTTTACGCATATGCATTTTGAAGAAAGTATTTAGGCCAATGTCGTATCATGTGTGAAAACCCACGAGTTCTATTTTTATGGGAATCCCTGTGGTAAATTATTGTGCAGTTTCGCGATAATCGAGATTTCCTGTATCAAACGTAAAGAAATACTCGGTAATCTCGGTAAAGTAAAATATATGTAGAATTTATCTCTAATATAGTTAAATTATAATACATTAAAGAATCATCGAATCTTATCTTATTATGTTATTATATGTACTAATAAAAAAAAAATAAAATTCGGATACTGAAAGAAAAACTTGAATAAAATTTTACATTTATGTACGTATACTTTTGTTAAAAATAAATACTTATCGTTCACGGTCATCCAACGATGACCCAACTTTATATTCTACATTCGAGTTCTCCATATTTTTCTTTCACTTCGATATTTTTTTTTTTTTTTTTTTTTTTTTTCCCTCCTTTTGATGAAAGATATTCACGCATCGAATCTATTTTATCTCGATTTAAAAATATTCAGCTTCGAACCAATTTGATTTTCAACCGATTATATGAAATTCGAAACGAAATTTGTTAACGAACTTAAATAACAAACAATAAAATAACAGAAAAGAGAAAAATGAATCGATGATAAATTACGTTATTCGACGAATGATAAAAATAATGATTAATGATTGCGTCAAAATTTATCTTAAGTCAATAATATTTTCACTCACTTAATATTATATAAGAATTTTTATCCGAACCAAGATCAATTGTTTCACGATCGTTAATTGTATTCCAATTATCGTAATTAAGTACATCAAGAAACATCACTGAATTAATATCAATCATATATTCGAGACTGACGTCTGATCTGAAATAAAAATTAATTTCGATCAATGATGTATTTTTTTTTTGTGATATAATTTTTAAATAAAGATTAGTCGTATGAACAATTGTACACAACTTTGTACATCATTAATGATTTATTGAATTGAAAAAGAAAAAAAAAAAGAAAATTCAAGAATCGTAGTTTCATTGTATTGTTCAAATCCGGTTCGCGGCACATACAACGGCGAATACGTAATATATTAATCGCTGTAGTATACTTATCCATTATTTTTTTCGTTTTGATATTTTATTCTTCCTTTTTTTCTCTTCTTTGAGATCGAAACATGCTTCAATATTTCTACGAATCTTTCCTTTCTGCCTGATTCATGGCACCGGCTCGAGCTTGACCATCAGTTTAGTCTTGAACTGCACGCCACGCGCATTAACAACGTTTATCAACAACGTTTTATCAACAACGTTTTATTTTATTTTTATTCGTGTCGTTTTTCATTATCAAGGAAATGTGCAACCACATTCTATCGAATGTAATTTTCGTTTCACTTCTTGTCATTCTATCATACGCGATCGACGACGAACTTTACGGTAAATAAATTTTCTATACAGTATAAGTTTCTGACAGTATAAATAAATGTGAATGTGTATATATCATTTATATGATTATCTTCGTGCCAAACGATATGTAATCAAAAAAATCAAAATTTGTAATCATCTTGTTTAAGAAGACATTTCGTCATGAATACCGATAGAGTCGGTTTTTATCCAGTTTTTTCTGGAAAAAAATATCTGTTCTCTTTCATGGACTTTGTTTTAAGTTTTATCCACTGAATCTCTAAAAAAAAAGAAAGAAAAAACGAAATCTGGATCTCTTCTCTCTCGTGAATTTTGTTGACTAGAATTATGATGAACTGTTTGTTCTTCGTCACAACGATACGTGTATCATTATAACGAATATAACGAACTAGTCTTCATGAATTCCACGATGCAAACAAAATATTTAGATATACCTTACTCGTGGATGTTTCAGATGTGTTTTTTTGTGACGTTATAATTGCATCACTATGTATCATAAATTCAATTCTTTTTTCGACAAATTATAACAAATTATATCACGAATCATGTTCGATATTGTGTTATGATATTGTGTTATATTAAAAAAAAGGACAAATATAAATTTAAAATCCTATATCTTAGTGTACTCACATTTTATATTAACGTGATAATGTCACAAGGAATAAAACGAATATTATGTATTTCTTATTTTTCTTTGTTTCTATTAGAAGGGAGTCAATGTACGTTGGAAGATGGTAAAACAGGCATCTGCAAGAAATTAACCGATTGTCCAATGAGAATACGAGAGGTGCAACGAGGTATAAGACATTCAACTTCAACGGGAAGATGCGGATTTTCTAGTTTTACTGAGATCGTTTGTTGTCCTATAGTGAATTTCGAAAGAAAAGTGTTGCTTCGTCCGGCTGATATTGGTATGAGCGTTTATTATTCAAAAAAATATCGAATGAGTCACACAGAAGGCAATCTAATCAATTCATTAAGATAAAAGCAGATTGAGTCATTATAGGTTATTAAAATTTCAAAAAATAAAATAAAGTTAATCAGTTTGACTTCTGAATGACTTCATGAATGAATACATAATTTAGATTAGAACTTTAATAGTAAAATATTAATTCGAATATTATATTGCGAATCATTAATAAATTTTTATTAAATCTGTTTTTTATAATTATTCTTCGGATGTATCGATATTTTATTATCAAAGATCGATAGAAGAAGTTTATATTTCAGCGTTATTTTTAGATCTAGAAATGCTTATAACATGAAAGTTTAATAATTTATGATATAATTGTTGATCATAATATGATATATAAATTCATATGCCTATCGTGTATTTGATATGTGAAAAATGTATGTACACATACACAAATCTGTAGATAATAATTAATGTTTAGAAATACAAAAATATTAGAATTAGTTCTATCTTTTATTAATTTTCAAAATAGTTTGTTATTATAATTATTTTATAAAATAATAATTTTTAAACGTTTATTTTAAAAAAAAAACGAGAAGAAAATTCAATGAGAATTTATCTTAATATCAAATTTCATGTATTTTAATTGAATTTGAAATAAAATACAAAAATGTATAAAAGTATGATGAAAAGAAATTCATTGACAAAACATCGTTATCATATAATGCATATAAATCAACTGCTATAAAGTGATTTGCATGTCTCATTTAAAATTTAAATAACCGGTCTTTTTTTTAGTTGAAAATTTATGAATAATACGTAAAATAAAATTGTACGTATTATCGAAAAGAATACAGTCTTTTTGAAGAATTTTATTGATTACTTATTTAGAGAACCAGCGTCATTTAATGATTTATTTTAATTCATATTTAGTTCATGATTTATTCTATAGGTCTAAGTAATTATTACACATAATTTTATAGTTAAATCATTTTATTCCATTTATTATAATAACACGATTTTCAGCTTGTCAAGAATACGGCAATAATGTAACAACAAAAGAGGAAAAAAATTTGTCTCTCCACATATTTAATGGAAAATTGGCTATGTCGAGTGAATTTCCATACGTAGTGGCTTTAGGATATGAAAACGACAACATTTCCGAACCTATCAAATATAGTTGTGGAGGTAGTTTGATATCTTCTCAGTATGTATTGACTGCGGCACATTGTGTCAATAATATAAATGAGAGAATACCAATCGAAGTGAGTATTATTAAAAGATTTGAAACCAAATCAAATTAGCAATCTTTTATTAAACTTTTACGCGTTGTTCCAGGTACGATTAGGAAATGAAGATATACAAAGTATCGAATCTAACGTGCAACGAATTCCGATAAGTGACATAATATATCATCCAAAGTATAAACGCAGTACACAATATAACGACGTTGCTATTTTGAGGCTGAAAACAAAGATACAGATTTCGAAAACGACTAAGCCTATTTGTCTTCAAACCAAATCCTTAAGATCATTGAAAATAACACCGAGAACATCTTTAATAGTGATTGGATGGGGCGCTACGAGTTTCGATGCCGAGAATTCTGTCAAATTGAGAAAGACGCCTAGTCTCAGGTGAAGCAAAATTATCTCTAATAATTTCTAATCGAAATTCTATTAAATTACGAAATTTAAGATAGACTTGTCTTCTAAACATTTTTGCATATTGTCTTTATTCAATTTAAATTTAAATTATTAAAATTATAATGAAACTTTTTTATTTATAATATTTGTTTCAAATATCACAGCATTGTGAATAGAGAAGAATGCGAGAAACATTACGTAGGGCATCCAAGATTACCTAATGGCATCGACGACAATTTCATTTGTGCTATAGACAATAATGCCAGTCGAAGAGCGGATGCTTGTCAAGGAGACAGTGGAGGTCCATTGTTAATGATGACCGAAAAAGGTGATAGCGTAATTGGAATCACAGCTTTTGGTAATACTTGTGGTTCACCTGCCCCGGGTGTTTACACCGCGATTTATTCCTATTTAGATTGGATCGAGGAACATGTTTGGACGAATAAAAATGAGAAAAAAAATGTCGTGAAGACAGAATTTTTCAACATTACGATCACGTTCTAGTGAAACACACTTTACATGTGTTTGCCAATACGTATCTCAGGTAATGATCTCCAGGTAATGGAATTCGATTATATCATGGAGATTATTTTGTATTGCGGGTTCTGTTAGATGATCATACGTGATGATTAATGAATTGTCATAGATAAAAGGAAAAAAAAAAAGACGAAAAAAGGGGATAAACATTAACAAAACCCTCTTTTATTTATTCACATTCTGTACAAATAGTATTTTACATAATGTCTGATAATATCTATTTTACCAACTCGAGTATTGACCGGTAATGTGTGATAAGCATCGATTTGAATACTCATTAAAAACGAAGTTCAATTAAAAAATAATAGATATTGAAATAAAGAGATAGACATCGTTGTTCAATGTTATTACGAATCGATCATATTATTTTATTTTATAAGAAAACGGATAAAACGAAAAAAAAAATTGTTAAACTGATATAAAACTATAAAAAAAAAAAAGATTTTACAAACGATTCATTTACGTTTAACAAGGGCCTCGTATCTTCGAAGTTATTACTTTTTAAGATAAGATGCAAAAAAACATACCAGCACCAAGATTTAAAGCGATTCCAAGTAATCTACGATATAAGTTTCCACATTTTCCTCATAATAATTAAAATTTTGTAAACCACAAAAACCATATCAACGCATATAAATATAAGTGGATATATCCATGTCTCGCGTGGAGGGTAAGTTGTCGGATTTATCATAGAACATCGAAATCCTTATTTATTCAACAAAGGGTGTACAACGATTATGATACAAGTGTACGCGATATGCGATGTAATACTGTTAACGATCAGGTGCAATTAGTAGATATATAATTAATTTACAGTCTAACGAACGAGTTCCAAAGAATTTCATTATTCCCACGGTCTGTCCGTGACGCACGATTCAAGCGAAATTAATCGGGAGTCGTTTCGTCGTTCATCAACTAACCGTAACTTCTTATCTTTTATTCTTTGAAAAGATTCCGTGCGTTAAAGAAGAAATATTTCCATCGTATAGTAAACGTATTGTATTCCCATCACCATCTAAAAAAATCTTCCAATTTCGTAATTGAAATTTAACTTTCTTTCGTCGAACCGAAAAAATTGATGGAGCAAAAATAATCCAAAATACAAGATTAGAGAAGAAAAAGAAGATCGATCAAGAATTATCTAATGCATCTATAGTCCGTTCAAAATCAATCAACCGTTCAAAATTACTCATCAGGACAAATATATTTTTGAACGATCGATCGATTTCAAACGAACCAATACGATATAGCAACAAGAATAATTTAAAAAAAAAAAAAAAAAAAAAAAAAAGACACGAATAAATTTATCTTCTTCGAAACCTGTCCACGCTAAAACGACCCTCGCCACAATTGTATCTTACAATTTCACCCCCATTTAGTGGCTATAGTGTACAACGATCTAAGAAGTTCAAGCGCCCTATTGTCAGACGCGAAGCTCTCGTCCTCCTGGAGGGAATTATTCTCGTCCGATACCGTCCCCTTCTCCGATCGTCTCGCTACATTCGCCGAATTTTCCGTGGTCGAGCGAAATCTGCGGCTCTTCCTGCTCCTGAACGTGGTCACGGGCGGCTCGGTAATCAACGTCGAACCGCTTCTCGCGTAATTAACCGGCTTAACGGCGGGCAGATTGAGCTGATTAATCTCGGCCACCACGTTTCTCGACTCCTCGGACGAGAATTCGTTCACGGGCAATCTGAGCAGCGCGTTCAACAGCTCCTCCTTCTCCCGTTGCAACGTGTTGTTCGCCGGATCGTTGCAATGCCGTATCAAAAGGAGGACAAGTTGTCGAACGGTCTCGTTATTATCCGCCTGTTTCATCACCCTCATCAACGTATCGGTGCTCGAAGCGTTTAATTTGCCGAACAATTTCTCCGCAATTTCGTTCTCCGTCCCGTTCGACTTGCCCGTGTAAGGAAGCAAAGTCACCAACCCACCCTGTTGGCCAGCCAACAACGATTTCGTCGACGTGATGGAGGACGTTATCGTGGTAGTGATGCTGGATCGTGTGGTGATCAACGGCTTCGGCGTCACGGTGTTCTCCGTGAACGAAGTTGGAAGCAGGGAGAAGGTGGTCGGCGAATCCTTGTCCCTGGACGATCTTTGCACTGACGTATCCTCGTCCGTGAACGACGACTCCTCCGAACTGGTCAACGTATCGTCATCGAAGGAAGGCGTGTTCCCGTATTCTATCCTCTCTCGACTGTCCGTGGCGCTGAACTGCGTTCCCGTTGACACCGTCGATTCGAGATCCGACTCCAAGTCGTAGTTGATCCTCTGAGGATCGACGAACACGGAGGTCTCCCACAGATGGGTGACAGCCGGTGACGAGGTCCAATGATCGCTGTCCAATACCTTGGATTCTTCCTTCTTGCGATTCGTGGCTTCGAACGAGTCGTTAGAATCGTTCGCGTAAAACGTTGTGGTCTCGACGCTGGATACAGTTGTTGTTACGGGGGATTCGGTTAGAAGGGTTGTCGTAGGCGTCGTTCTCTCGGTTGTCTCGATATTATACTCGTCCACGCGATTGTAAAGATTCCTGAATTTCGCGTAACTGTTCCGCGACGTTGGCAGGGAAATTCCAACTTTCGCCTCGGTCAACAACGATTTTTGTCGAGAAATTTTGAAGGGTTGCTCGGTCGACGTCTCGTAATTCTTGGTCGAGGCGAGGGTGGTCGCGCGTACGTTGTGCGTCGATGTGCTGGGATAATTCTCGGGCCTCTGAGACGCGGGAATATTATCGTTTCCCTTTCGAATCGCTTGGGAACGAGCGTCGAAGAACGGAGGACTCAGTTGTTGCTCGGGCTTTTTGCTCGTCGATTTCTTGTTCCAATTGTAGGTAACCATGTGCACGAACATCGATGGCGATAAAGGCGTGGGCGAGACGACGTAATTATCGCTTATGGGAGTGGTGACGAACGATATTTTATCCGTGTACGGTTCGGCGATTGTCGTGGCGCTGTTATTTTGGAAACCCCCGACTCGATTCCGACTCTCGTCGGAAGAAGAGAGATGGCCCTCCGTTATCGTTGCCTCGACGCTTCCTTTGTCTATCTCGTTATTCCGATTGTAGAATCCGCTCGTGTACGGTGTGCTGTTCGCCTCTGCTGTAAACTCTGTGCTCTCTGTTGGTGGCGTGGTGGAACTCTCGAAATAGTTACTAGAGACGGGGCTCAACGATATCAAGTTCGTACTATATTCGAAGAAATCTTGGGCAGATGTTCTGGGCGTAGTGTAATAGGTACTTGGCAACGTGCTCAAGGTCTCGTAAACATTCTCTTGTACCGTGGTGCTGGGCAGCTCGAAAGTAGTGGGATAAGTGGTGGTCAATTTCTGCCTGATATCGTTGCTGTCGTCGGAGAAGTCTAAAACCTCGTCCTTTTCCCTGCCCAATGAACCGTCGTCTTCCTCCTCCTCCTCCTCCTGGGGATAAGGGGTGGTGGTGGTACCCCATAAATCCGTTTCCAACGTAGTTCGAGACGGTTCGGTGGGTCTGATCTCGGTCAACACCTTTTTGAACGTGTCCGGATCCAACAGATACGCGGACAAAGCATGGGTGAACACTTGTGCCAATTCTCGAAGCCTGGTACCGTTCGACTTTCGAAGATCGCCCAATGATCCTCCGCTTTGTTGAAGCTCCAGATCATCGTCCTCTCCTGCGTAACTGTTATCCGGACTATCTCTCGTGATCGTCGCGTTATCGATCTCCGCACCGTCGTTCTTCAATTTGAACAATTCCGTGTACGAATCGATGGTATGTCGGGTAAGAAGGCTGGTCGGCACTCGCACCGTTCCGTCACTTTTTTTCGAAAGTATCGATCTCTGTATATCGTCGGCTACCGATTCTATGTTCAAAGACGAGTCTGTAGTCTCGTTGGAATTGAAGTTCTCGGTAGCCGTGGAAAAGTAGAGCGCCAGAGAGTGTAAGGTGGACGGGTCGGGGGGAACGGAAACATTGGTCGCCCTCTCGCCTCCTTTGAACGCGTCGGACAGACCGGGCACGCTGTGCTCCAGATTCTTCAGGGAATGGAGCATGCTTAACACGTGCTCCCTCTCGGTGGACCGCGATCCGTTCGTCTTGCTTTTACTCGACGACGTCGGTGTAGGATATTTCGATTTCGGCGTGGAAGTTCTCGCGTAAGCCGTGGTGTAGGTAGGCACCGTGGGAGTGTAGAGGGTGGGTCTCGAGGTGGCGCTGGTTGCCGACGTGTACGCGTAATTCCTGGTGAACGGAACGTAAGGACCCAGAGTGGACATCACTTTGCCCTGTTTGTACGTGAAACTTCTATCGTAAGGACTCAGATCTTTCCCCGTATTTTCTTGATAAATCGACGTGGTCTTGAACGGTTTCTCAGTGCTAGTGGTGCTGATCAAGTTTTGCCGATAACCTGGCGAAATCGTGGAAGGGTTCTTCCCGCTCGGTTTCGTATCGCTGTTTAATCCATTGGACCGATTATCGATCGTGTCCACCGGCCTCTCCGTGCCACGTGCAAAATTATTGCCGCGAAAAGACGCGGTCGATGTAGGCGACTGGTAATAACCGGTAGTCGTATACCTCTGTTGAGGAGAGCTCGTCGGTGTCACGGTGGTTTCGCGATACGTATCCGTGGTCGGGTAGGAACGAGCGGTTGAAGGAATCGTTCCTATGTTAGCCGCTCTGTTAGATTCCCTGTTATTGTTAATATTGTAGTAATTTTTATCGACGAAGCTGCTTCGAACGTTAGTTCCTATAATCCTCTGGCTTCCACGATACTCGTAGTTGGTATTGGCAAATCGAAGGGATTCGGTTGGTCGAGTGTCGAAATTGGCAAACGAGTTTGTCGAGAAGCTACTCTCGGTGGCGATCTCGTCGTTGTAGGGAGTAGTGGTCGCTGTGGGTGTCGGGTATTGCGTGGTGGTCTCGTAATAGGAGTCACGCGTGGAAGTTCCTGGGAACGAGTGATCGTTCCTCCTCGTGGACACGTCGTTTTCCTTGTCCTGTCTCGAAGTGGTCGGATCGTAATTAGGATTTCTCGTGGTAGAATCCCCCCGATTGATATACAATTGATAGTAATAGTGATGCGTGTTTCCAGTGTTCTCGTTGAATCGATTCCCACGATTTCCAACGAAAGCCGCGCTTTCAGCAAATTGCTGGGATTCTTTCACAGGGCTGGTATTGCTTCCTCTGAACGTGGTCGACTCGGTATAAGCCGGAGTCACCCTTTGGGAAACGGTAGAGGTTGAATTACCTCTCAAACCTTTCAACTTCGATCTCTTCAGAGTTCCTTTATCGTCCCGTTGGGCATTCGAGTTTCTATTGGTCACGTAGTAATTTTGTGTCTTTTTCGAGGCTGTGTAATAATCTTGATTCGTGGTCGAATACCTATTCACGTTCCCTTCCTCGGTATTCCTTGTAAATTGATCGAATTGTTGCTTCAAATTGGACGGTTGATTCGACGATTGAAACCCATTAACACCGAACAATTGATCGTTGTCTCTTTGCGCGTTCGATTCCCGGTTGAAATTATTGGCGGAGTCAAAGTGACGGGAGGATTTGACCCTTTCTCTGTTCGATTGAAGCTGGTTCTCTTGGGGAGGCTCCTCGTAAGGTTTGATCCTTCCGTTCTGTTTACCGTCGTAGCTGAGATTTTGCACGTCGTAGTAATCGTCTTGTTGGCCGCGATCTTGCTGCTCGATCGATTGTTGGTAGTCGAATTTCGATTTTTTTCGGCTCGTCTCGGCTCGTCTTCTTTCCTCCTCGAATAGCTGCTCGCTGCTTTGCTCGTACAGCTCGGTGGATTTGCTACAGTCCACCTTGAACCACCAATCGCAAATCAACTGCGATTGCTGAAAGATGGTACCGTTGGGACAGAGGAACGATATCTTCCGGCCATTGTCGCAGATGTGGAATACCTGAACAAGAAAGAGCTTCATTCACGATTCATCGAAGTTATTCTTTTTTTTTCTTTTTTTTTCATTATTTTCAAAGTAAATTTGATTTCTCATTCGAAAATCTACGCTTCGAATGATTTGACACTTTTTATATAGGAAGATATTTTTTTCTTTTCTTTTTTTTTTTTTTTTTTTTTTTTTCTAGGTGAAAGTTTGATATACTCTAAGAAGTTTTAAACGCTCTATTCATCGTTTGCTCGATTACGATATTATACAGAACAAACGCATCGCGATTTCGTAACGTGGAATCCCGCGTTTGATTAAAATAATTACGTTGCGGCAAGATACATATTAAGCTATTCGTTACTCACTTGACAATTTGTCTCCAAGTCCGCGTAGTAACCACCTTTCAGGCCGCGACAGCTGAACGAAGTGGTTGGAATTGTCGTGAGTGCTGGAAAGTCTACTCCGGGCTGTCCTGTCACGCCTAAATTAAAAGAGCAAGATCTCATTGTACACAGCTTGATTTTTTTTTTTTTTTTTGAAAAAAAAAGAATTCACTGACGTTTAATCTCTCAGCAGGAAATATAGGAACATTTTTTTTCATTCATTCATTTGTTGGCTCTCTGTGCAAAGCTAAATATATATTTTCATGCAACCGAGGCATTCTCTACGAATTGTAAGAATAATATTCATTTCGTTCATTTCAAAGAAAAATTATTATTATTATTATTATTCGGTTTAAATTCGAAAAAGATACATAGAAAATGATCGATTTGAAATATATTCTCGTTCGAATTATCGTTAAAATTAAAATTATTGTTATGCAGATATATCAGAAAACGATAATAATACATCGAGTTTAAGTTTAAATCGATATCAATATTCAACAATTCGCGATCTCGTTTCATTTTCTATCGAACGATATTAATTTCCTGATCCATGTTATTAGTTGTCACGTTGATAGGTTTAAAATAAAAAGTAATAGCTAACTGAATACATGCGCTTTATTCTAGTTGGATAGAGGAAGCTGGAAGAGAAAGCGGCTGTTGTGTACTTATGCAGTATTATTAATAATACCCGCTCCTTTGAGCCATTCCTTGAGAAGATCCACATTTCCGAAGAAGACTGGGAAAGAAAGGCGAAGAAAGTACTTTAGAGATGGAACGGAAGAGAGTGTAAATTGCGTACATTTAGGCGTTAGTAAGAGTATTGGTTAGGAACCTTGATAAATTTGGTACTCGCCATTCTTCTCCGGTGCCAGTCTTTTCACTATTTTTCTCAACGATTCTTCGTTTTCCAACGATGCTTCTAGGCTTGATAAATCCAACTCTGACGGGAACTTGGACAAATTTATCTTCTTGTTACTATTTTCTGACTAGAAATGAATTCAATTCGTAGTAAAAATAGATAATATAGTAGTTGAAATGGTGATTTTTTTTTTTTAATAGTAATAGTTTTCAAAGAAGAAATGAAGAATTGCAATTTTGTCCTATTATATAATCGTGATAACATAAAAAAAAGAGAGGTAAATAAATAGTTGAATATAGTAATTTTATAATTAAATATACATGTTTAATTATAAATGTTATAAAACAGGATAAATGCGTTAATGAAAAATCATAATCACCTCTGTTTCGCAATTGCTGACCATAAAAGTGATCATTGAACCTGTAAAACCGAGTAACGTAAGCATCATCGTTTTAAAAATCGATGAAATTTATATTTCATTGAAAATGATATTTCATTTCATTGTTTAATATTCAAACAACGCTAACGTAATATTTATTCTATAGATCAAATATAATGTAAAAAGAAAAAAAGACTCTACTCATACTTACATAAAAATATGATTATTTCAAGGCATGCCATTCTGGATAAATTTTTGTGCACGATTCTGAAACAAAATACGAAAAAAAAACTTGATATTTTTATATTATTACATTTCTTTTATTAATATATTTTCATAATACAAATCTTATAATGTTCGAATAATTATTATCATTTTATACGTAATATAGATAAAAGTTACACGAAAAATATTAATTAATACGCATTAAAATATTAAACAATAATGTACAAAGGAATGAAAATGTAAAACATAAATTTTTCAATGAAAAAAAAGTCATCTGCCGAAACCCGGGATCGAACCAGGGACATTTAGATCTTCAGTCTAACGCTCTCCCAACTGAGCTATTTCGGCTTGTGAAGGAACGCTTCTCTATATTAAATAACAAGCATTCGTTCGTTTATTTCGATCAATAAACTAAAGTATTTTTAAAAGTTATTCTTAAATTTAAATTGATCATTTAAATTGAATAAATATTATAAATTGAATCTTTTATATCCAATTAAAAAATAATTTTAATAAGAAACATTCACATAAAACAAAACTTCAACGAAGAGATGACATTTAATCGTTTATACCTCGTAACGTAAGCATCCCATGAACTATTAATAAATAAAATACCAAGAACTTTGCTCAATCACGATAATAATCTCTTAAGATTTATGCGGTAACATATTTTATAACTATTCATCCTCCTGATAATAAAAAATTTATAATAGCTTTGTTAAATCTTCAACATAGTGATAATGAAATTCATTACAAAATATACGAATAAAGTAGATACTTGATTAAAAATGTATTCAAATTATAACAATAATTATATATTTACATAACTACATAATATATTGTAACGTATTAATAATTCATATTTGTATTAATCGCATTGAATCTATAATCATATGTAAATAGTTTATCGAACACGAATCACTCGAAACAAAATATCGATTGCTGCTTGAACTTGCGATCAATAATCGCATACTATATATTCATCATTTTTTAAATTATCTCCTTCTCAATGAATAATTTGGGAAAAATTAATCGGCCGTTCACGTTCGCGTGAAAAATAAAAAGAGAGAAATAACGAATAAAAAAAAAAGAAAAGGAAATAAAATTCATCACGATTCCTCCTTCGTGATTCACAATCACCCACGTTGATCGTGCATACACGTCAATCAGTGATAAACGGCCGACTCGAGTTTACCGAGAAAAGACGTTCGGATTCGATCGCGATAATAAAACCGGCAAAGGACTCGCTTGAGAACGTTGCCCCATGATTACCCGTGAAATCGATTATCCTAATCAAATCCCTGGCCGTGGTAATGGGGTTTCCATTATATTACAATGATCCGCGATGAGTATAAACGATCGGCCCGATGTCCGTGGCTCAGTGACATTCAACAATCGACAACATGAAAGCGAGTCAACCTCGTTGTCGGAAGAAACAAATAGCCGTATCGTCTTCGTTCCTACCTTCCTTTTCTTTCTCCCTTTCTTCTTTTCCTTCTTCTTTTTCTTTGTCGTCGTGACGTGTGACGCAACCCTGAAGACGAGTAGAGAATATCTTGTTCATTCTCACGGTTCACCGATTCACCGGACTTTCAAAATGATTACGGTAGTCATTAAGTTGCCTGTTGGCATTTGATGCGACGCGCAATTTATGGCTAATCCTTTGGGCAAACCGCGATGAGTATTATAATGACGTACTTTCACTCTCTCTCTCTCTCAGGAGTCTGCGACCGATACGAACCTCTCGTTGTCATTTTACTCGTCTATACTCGATCCTCCTGGATTATTGTCTTATTTCCGTTGATTGATATCGATCGTTCGACGATCAGCAAGGGGTACACGACTACGTTGTCGAGCAACGATCACGATTTTTTTAATGGAACTTGGTTTCTTCCCGACGATATCAGCTACACAATACCTGCGCGAGAACCGGAGAGATTTTTTTCTTTTTTTTTTTTTTTTCGATCCATTCGCACGACGTATACATATGTATGCGTATAACAAGCTTACAAGGGTTGCAGTTTCGATTTCAATTAGTGCCATTCTTTTCTCGATACCTGGGAGTCGTGTTAACGAAATTTTTCCTTTCTTTTTTCGTCGCCTAACACGTAAAAGGATTTACAAAATAAAATTTGCACATGTTTCGCGAGATTGTATTTAATGAAAGGACTCGAAGCATAAATCTTTATTTCGATAAAGATGTATCCCTCGCGTGATAATTTCTCGCATAATCTTGAAAAATTTGATGGATATAAATTTGATTTCTCGGGCTCGCGTAATAAGTCGATACTATTTCGAGTTTCCAGCAATCGGTCCCAAAGGCATCGCTGGCTGGAGAAGGGAAGCTTACGGACACCGGAGGGCCCGGGCGGATAGCGCGATGTTGAAACAATAGCCGGCAGATAGCGAAATAAAACTTGGCGTCTTAACGAGCGCGTACTCGCATACGTACCGCCTTCCTCTTTTGTAATGCTAATTCAAAGGAGGCAATTATTTCAGGAGTAACCGGTAACCTTCTAGTTTCTCGAACGACACCGACCGTTCGGTGGTATCGTCCTTAGTAACCGAGGAGAGGATACGCGCGAAAGTCACCCAGATTCCACGAACAAAATTATCACGAAGAATCAATGGAAATCCTCGTTTCGACTCGTTCATTTTTATTACTACGTATCTTAACACATCCTTTCACATATTTATTTTTTTCACATTCGCGTAAATCGCGTTTCTTCTTCGACAATTATGCATCGATATGTTTTGGATTTATATTTATATTGTAAATTTGAATGGATATTTTAGAAAGAGAAAAAACTCTTTCTCCACTTTTCGATTAATTAAAAGGAAGGCGGGTTAAATATAGATAGCATATCGATAATATTAGTATTATTATTATCGGATTTGTAATGGTGATTAAACAATGGGGAGCAACGGTTCCTTTCATTGAGTCACACGTTCCTTTCCGGTTATTTTGTTCACCTTTGCACGCTCGAAATCTAACGAGGCGATACGGGAGAGCATCGTGTTAAGGTAACAATCGAATGAACGAATCGAGTCGCCAGATATTATCGCAAACACAGGCTGCGTGTTGCGTGAAACAGATTACTTTTCTTAACGAAGTTGAATCGAGAAAGTCGAGAGATAGATGGTAAGCTGGTCAAAGAAACGAGAAACGATTCGATTGAACGAATAAATTTCGTGAAACAATTATACAAAGTCAATACAAGTAGAAAATTATGCGAAAAAGTAAAAAGTTGTAAAAAGTTGAATGAAAATATCAATGTATCATCTTTTTATTTTCACCTTATATTCCTTATTCGTATTAAATATTATACTCGTTTCATAAAGTTTTTACTCTGTATCTAATTTTATTAATTTTATAAAAAATGTTGCACGAGTAATTATCTTGATTAACTGATTATATACGATCATCTCGTAGAGGAAATTATTCAAAGAAACTTGCAAGAAACCGATATAAATCGTTAATTATAGATCGTTTTGCTTAACGATCGAGTTAAAATGATTTTTTCAAATTTCAAATTTGTTATTAAAATTGGAAGAATTTTGGAGAAGAATATTTTCTTCTGTTAGTAATGTCAAGAAAAAATAGATTTTTATCGAGTATTTTATCGCGATAGAAAATGTCTTTTGCGTTCATTGTTTAGACTATTTGTAAAATTGAAACAGGCAATGAGATCTTTCTCCTCTCTGTCATTCGTTCAGCTTCGTTGAGGCGAATAATGGCGAAGATAATTACATGAATCAGCCGTAACATTTTTCGAAGCATTTTGTTATAGTGTAAAAGAAGAAATTTTCCCTTCCATTTAGGATTCCGGAAGATAAAAGTAACCATTAACTTCGTTTCTTTCTTTATTTCTTCTTTGTGCCGATACAGTCGTTAAAATTTAAAAAAAGAAAATCTGCATTTCTTATGAAACAAATTGGAATTTTTTTCAAAGATGAAGCGATTACATCTCTTTGTCTTCTATTTATTATTAAAAGAATTTGATATCTTTCTCTTACCGACCTTATCAAGGAAAACGTCGTGTTTTTTTGAAGTTTCTTTCCCATGTGTGCGTACCACCTTACGTAAAGCATTGTATTCATTATGGGAGAGTTCTTGTAACCGGTTGTTTCTTTCGTGACTGAGTTTTGGTGTTATAATCCTTTCATACCAAGCTATTTGTTTTCGTGCCTTCTCTCATCCTCCTCTTTCATCCCGATAATACGAGAAGATATTTCGACCATCACTCGAGATTTTGCGAATGTAAATAAAAAAATATTTGCAGAAGATGTAAACGTAGAGGAAACAGAGATGAAGTAATCGACCGAAATTATCCACCTTTTGTCTTCGCTCCACTTTCACGAAATTAATGTTTCACACTACGTCAATCCTCATCTAATTCTGTGACAAATTTCCCACCAATTATAGTTCATTGACTTGTCTATCTTACATACATATATATATATACGAATCGAACAAGATTCTCAAAAATATCCAATCCATAATCCCCCTTTCGTTAATTAACTTTTATTCGAATCCATTATTTCGTTAAAAAATAATCTTCGAAGATCTTGGAAAATATTTGCGAAACGTTTGTATATAATAAATCAACGTTGATTATTGATTACGCTTTGCGAAAAGGAAGGGGGGAAGAAAAGAAAAAAATGAAAAATCTCGTTTCCTCGAGTCATCCTCGTACGTTTACGTGCGTTATGAGAGCGCGGGGGACGCGCAGCGTGTTTTCGGTTCAGGAAATGCCTGAACGCTCGAGATCGTTATAGAGCGGCATCTTATGAAACATCCTGTTCACGAATATACGCATATCCGACACGTACGAGGAGACTTTCGGTCGTACTTTTCAAGAGAAGCGGAGAGAAGCGGAAGCGGTACATCTCTTACCGTCGCAGCAACACCGGTTTATCGGTTGTCGGTGTTGACCCTCGAGCCACACGCTTGAATCCACCGCCCGCGTTTAAGATCCGAACCGAGGAGGAAAGGTCATTTCGGGCCAGTCACCGACGCCTTTGCCGGCGAGGAAGATCGGCGAGATATCTTAAGAACGAATCTGATTAGCCGGGTCCCCCCAAGAGATGTTAGAAAGCGGCGAGCGGCGACCACGGCAAACGATATTGAGCCACGTCGAGGAACGAGCTGCGAATCTTCCGTGGCGGATCGACACGATCTCCCCTCGGAACAGTGCGTTTTCGTCGCAATCCAATACGACCACGATTTAAGCAAGAATCGTGTCGTTGCAACCATCGGTCGGGCAACTATCAACCCGGAATTTTATTCGTGCTTGCCGTGTAATTTTCCACGAGATTGTCGCACGAAGAGAGAATGTCGAAATAATAAATGCGCCATGATTATCTATAGCCGGGGAAACGTTTCTTATTTCGTCGATAATAATAAATAGTTGAGAGGGAGAGAGGGAGAAGGAGAGAGAGAGAGAGAGAGAAATAGCTTTGGAAGAGATATCTCCAGGTCTCCATGGTTTTAGAGATTGCTCCTTCGGATGGATCGTTTATCGTTGCAATCGTCGCAGATTTCGTAGATTTATATTTTCGTAAGTTAATGATACGTCTACTAGATGAAAAGAAATAATATTGAGTTTAGTAATAGAAATTTTGATACAAACAAATCGAGTCTTCAAATAGATTTAAAATTAAGATTCAGATAGTTATAATGATATGGTCTTAAATTTTATGCAATTTTATGCACAGGAAAAGTAATGGTGATTCTTATTGGAAATGGAGACATATCGCTTTAATCTCTCAACCGTGATTCGAAAAGATACGGAAATACAATGGCCATATATAATTTTCCTCTGTTTAATATTTATAGATATATTATTATTATCCTTTTCTGGCCTTAATAAATTCATTCTGAGAGAAGAGGTTAATCAATCAAGTTTGAATAATTGCTGCGCGAATAATAGTAGTATATATATATATATATATATATACATATATATATCTAATTTCGAAATATAATATGATAATTTAACATCAAAGACAAGGTAGTGTTAATGCACTTGATTACTCGAGTGCGTTGCGCATCACCAGCAAAGACGGAAGCGCAACGAACGAGTGACTTATACGATTTATCGAGGAGACGTTGATCCGGAAGACGAGCCCACTTTCGCCAGTAGAACAGTAGTGTGTTAGTCTATCTACGACCTCGCAGGATAACCAACTCCGCTTCACACATGCGATTGCGACTCTTTTCACGACTTCTCTTCTTTCGGAAGACACAGAGAAGAAACAGCGAATTGTTCTCTCGCGTGACGTACGAACAGCCCTCCTCTGGTGGAGGAAGGGTTGTAGAGGAACTATGGCATAAGTGAAATTACGAGCACACGTGCTATACACACCTGATATATAGTACACGGCCAGCAGACACTTTCTGTTGATTCTATCGCGCTTTTGCTTCGCGCGATTATCCATTAACGGACGTAATCATAAAATAATGAGGATGATTTTCTAGGATACTTATGAAATATTATATCCAGTGAAAAAAAAAAAGAAACTGTTGTCGTTCGGGCGGGAGATTGGAGAGGAAACGAAAGAGATTCTCATTCTTCGCTATTTACGTCGATTCCTTCCTTCTTTTCGATCTTAATTAATTATCAGACGACTTTTTTCGATTGCTCTATCCTAAAGAGATAGAATTATTCGTTATATCCTAAGAAATGTAATTTATCACATGTTTAAGATGAAATATGGATAAACAAGATGAAAACAAGTTTCCGTATCGATTAAAAATTTTTATTTTATGCATGAAATTTATTTCACATAACAAGATACATTGTTTTCCCAACGAACCTGCTACTTTCTACGTAATACACGTAACAATTCAATTAATTTCTCAGGAACGTAAAACGTTACGTCTTCGAATGCTAATTCATCTCTATCTACGTTGAGCATAGTAATGCATCTTACGTTATTAATCTGTAATCACGGCTTTCTCCGCGAAGCGGCTAATATATAATATAACAAGGGAAGAGAAAAAGAAAAAAGAGATAGATTTAATTTTACGCGTGGAAACCGGAACTCGGAAGCGTGTATTTCGTGAATTTATAGGTTGTGACGTGCGTGACGTTAGAGAGATAGAGTCTGTGCAAGTGTGCTCCATCGTGAGATACAACGCAATGTCGACCATGGGAATCTTTTTTCTTTATGTTTAATTAATCACAGTCATAATTATATTGTTCGACGGAGTCATATTGTTTTAGTATTTATAAGCCGATGTTTACGTCATGCTAGTAGTGTCACGAAAAATGGGTCAGTACTGAAAAAAAGAAACGTTAAATTTTTAAATTTCATATCGATGGAATAAATATTTATCAAATATTGTCGCGTCATTCATTTTTACTTGGGAAAAATATAAACTTACCTGTCGCAAAAAAGAAAAAAAATAAGGATCAAAATAATTGAAATCATTGTAAAAATAAGAAAAAATATTCGGACGGATTATTTTAATATACTGCACAACTCTGACAAATTGTGCCCAATTTAATAAACTAACTCTGAACTTTGGAAATTTTCGTGCAAATAATTTTGTTATAATTAATTAAGACTGTAACAGACGCGTATCGATATTGCCCTAATTATGGATCGAAAGCATACCTTCCTCATTTTTCGCCAGGTACTGATAAACTTCCTATCGGTCTTTCTTCACAGAACAACAAAGTTTTCATTCCTACGCTCTACCGTAGGAGAATATCAATGAAAGCGGGAAACAAAGGGGAAGTCTCGGCGAATCGGATTAACGACAATAGAGGAATAGAGGACAGGCGAGGGGGATGATTTAAAACTTTTTTTAATCCGTTAATCTTTTTTTTATACTATCAATATCGTATATTTTTTTTTTTTTTTATAATTTAGCGGTACATTTTTTTTTTTTAATTACGCATTCAACGTTCTTCAATATCAATGAATTTCGTTCGAATTCCAAAAAATAAGAGTTTTTGTGCGTTTCACAATCGAGGAACATACCGCACTATTTTTTTTTTTTTTACCGCTATGTATTTTCTTTTTTTTTTTTTTCAAATTTTACCTTCCTTACAATATACATAACATCTGCAATGATATATATACATTGTATTGTATACATATAATATTCGTTATTGCTCTCGCGAAACTAAGGTTGGACCGAGTTTGGATCTACGAATGGCTCGATTAAAGGATACGATCGAAGAAAGTATGTAGAAACGATTGTAGATGTAAAACGTTCTACGAGACGATAAAATCGGTCACAAATACGACGAATAAGAATAAAAATGAAATTGATAATAGATAAACGCTAAAATTCAATAAAACGATCTTGATATCGTCTATACAAATACATCTGCTGTACATACATAAATTATAGAACAATCTATTCATATATCAGGTATGGTCACAGTATGGTAATAGTTTGCTACGATTGTACTTATCACTTGTTATCACCGTCTAAATTATATATCACTTCGTACTTTCTAAATTCAGAAGCGTAAAAACGTAAACAACACCGTAAAACATTAACGAGCTATCTTATCCTATACTATAATATATACTTAAGAAAAAAAAAAAAAAAAACATAAAAAAAAGAAAAAAAGAAAGGGGATGATAAAACAGGAAAAAGTATCGTACAATTTCATTCATCAACATCGCACGTTTCTTATTATTTATTCGAAAATTGTGAAAGCACAATCTTCCACGCTTTATCATTACACGCGACGTAATATGACAACAAACGGAATCAACGCCGAATGGATTTATCATCAATCAAGATTATACATAAGTACGTACGTGCGTAACATCCAATATATTTCCCTCTTCCGTGTCACTCTCCTTCGATCACTTTGTTAGTATTCCTACCAATGGAAACGGTTCAAGGATACGACAAACGGCACTCATCACCCGTGACGGGACGAAACGAACGTAATACTTTCGCCCTCCTTGGAATCGTATCACTGAACGGTGCGTGAAAACGAGAGGGAAGGAGAGAAAAAAAAAAAAAAAAAGAAACGAGCAACAGTCGCGCGTGCAACAATGGTAACACCGGTATATAAACGAGATAAACGGATGCGCATCGGACAAGTTTGGATGGCGCGCGGATCGGGACAGCAAGTTGAAGGGTCACGTCGCGAGCGGAACGTAGGACGATACTGAGGAGCCGTCTGCTAGGCATGCAAACCTCATACCGCGCAAGGATCCTCGCGAATCCTCGCTTCTTTGTCCATCGACTGTCGCAGCTCGCTGTCTCTATTCCACTCTTCCCCATTCACGTTTCCAACTGTTATCCCATCTCGCTTACGCTCGCCCCGCTCACTTCCTCGCTTTCTCGCTTCCTCGCTTCCTCGTTAGAGTTTGCGATCCTCCCTCCGGTGTTAACCCCGCCGCCTCTCTTCGTCTCATAACCCCCATTGCATCGTGCCTCTGTATCTGTACTTGTATGCGTGTATTAGGTGTATCGGAAGAGCGCACGCGCTATACGCGCTGCTTACCTTTTACCATCCTCACCAGGAGAACCACCTTAACCACCCGCTCTCACCTTCTTCTCCCTACCATCCCCCTCCGCTTCCTCTTTCTGTCTCCTTCTGTTCGTTTTTTTCCTGTAACCCTCGCGCGCTCCTTGGTCATCCTCTTCCTATCTGTGATCTCCGATCCTATCTTTAATGCTTTCTCTTTTCTGAGATACGTTTTTTTCTACCTGAATGGAGTTCAAGCGTGTGTGTGTGTGTAAATATGTATGCAACTTGTAAGTGTGTTTCAATGTTGATCAAACGACGTGTATATGATTGTGTAGTCCGTCAGTTGTCGCCCTATGTTTTTTTCCCCCTTTTTCAATTCACTCTCTTCTTTTCTACTTTTCTTTTTCTTTTTTCTTTTTCCTCTTCTCTCGCTTTTTCCCTCTTCTATTACGACTCGCAACTCGCGTTCTCTATGCTCTAAAACGCTCTAAAAAGCATCTTGACCTCCTGAAAAAACTATCATTTTCGTTCCTTTTTAATTACCCTCCGGCGCGTCTTTCTCGCGATTTCTCCGTGTGACATTTAATCATCATCGTTCCGCGAATTTCCAAGTTTTGTATATTTGTCCTCTTACAAACTAAGAAAGTTTTCTTCTTTTTTTTCTCTTTTTGTACACTATACACATATCGCTGAGCCTGTGTCGAGATCACATAGAAGTTTGGAATCGATTGAAAACTGAAGAATAACCGCGATAACAAGTTGATTCCATCTCTCGTTGAATAGGTTTTCCTCGAAAGAAAGTTGATAGGATTATGTTATATACCAATGATATCGAAAGAAGAAAGAGACAAATTTCTAAAAGAACAAACGATAAAGATAACACGTATTTTTTCTCACATCCTTCCAAGCAAATAATAAGAACTCGAGCGAGCGAACTCGAAAAAAGATTCCTTTCGCTTCTTTAATATTCATTTTGTTCGACGGACTTTTTCCTATTTTTATACAAATCTTTCATCTTGAATAAATCGTTCTAAGATATTCCCAAAGTATGAAGAAACTAGGGAGATTGCGCGTATTACTTGCGAAACGCAGTATAATATTTATGGATTTGGCTGGAATATTCTCAAAAAAAAAAAAAAAGAAAAGATAAAAATTAAATTGTCTGACTGACACCAGACAAATATCTTTTAAAAAACTCGTATAAAAACAACTCATATGCGCGCGCGCTCTTTGAATATTTTCACACGTTTTATAAAATCACGGTCACATGTAAAATATATATATATATATATATATATATATGTTAAATGAAAATGAAATATATCTTTAAACAACTTTGATATCCCGTCTTTTCTTTATCTGCGCGCGCGTGTATGTATACGTGTGTGATTAAGTGAATGAGTATAAATAAAAGATTGTATGTGTGTAGCTGTGTGTATGTACATACTTATTTCATACATTTATGAGAACATAATTCCATCCATTTTATAATTTATACAAGAGAAACTGTGTACAAACGAATAATTTTATTCATGTCCTTGTTATAAACTCTGCATTGTGGGAACGAAATTTGTACAGAGGATTTCGTAAGATGTACCGTACACGTCGGGTAAAGAATTTTCAAAGCCGAAAATTATTCTTAATATTTTTCTACGATCACTTAGGAAAATTTCTCAAACGATCGTACATGTAAGTACTTGGCATGTTTGCACGTTTAATAAATAGGGAGATGAGTCTCTTATTAAGTAATATTAAGAACATTTTTACCTTACTTTTGATTAAAAAATTATTACTCGTTCTGACCTGACACAACGGCATCTTACGAAACACTGTAGATCGATAAAAATCATTGATTATTACTATTATTCAACATGATTGCACGACTAGCCTGTATCATTGAAAAATTTTTTCTCAAATTAATGATTATGTTTATAGAAATAATATAGAAAATAAATTGGCTTTTATGTTATCTTTGATTTCTGATTATTAATAGTCATGATATCTGTAAAAGACTTCCAAATGGATATGATGATCGCGTAAATTTTGAATAATATTATTTTGCTTATAGATATTGTTAAAAGAACAACGATTAGATGATTCTCATTTGTAATTCTTCGAATGAGTTGTTTCGATAAACAAAATCGACGAGTTTTTACGATGCAAAATATTAAGTTGTTCCTTTCGCTACTTGTTCAAAATCATTTTTTATCACCGACATAATGTCGGTATATTAGCGATGCAATTACGTCAGGCAAGGCAGTGATTATAGCGTATATACCGTTGGGTCATTTCGCGTTAAATCGATCAATTGTTTAAATAAAATCAAATGTTTGAATCAAAATCTATCAACGAATTATGAAAAATAGAATAAACTTTATAAAGAAAGCTCATTAAAATATTTTTATTTGTATAGTATATTAAAAATGTTTATTTTCGATATATGATTATAAAAAAAATCGTCAAAATCAATCAATCAATCAATCAAATTACAGAGGACAAAGGAAAAAAAGCATAGATAATAATTTTGCAATTGGACGATCGAACGTTAAATGACCCTTCCATATCTTTCCCTACCTAAAAGTATTTGTTTTATTAACATATTACATGGTCTAAAGTTCCCTGTTGCATAAACATTTATTATTCACGTCCACTGTTAACAGTATCGTTCCTTCTTACGAATAGCACGTTACAACGATACTAATTTTATCTAATGACTTTTAATGTTAATTCGGAAAGATCGCGGATAATAAACTACAGAATCTACAGAATCTAGCTTAAATAGTTCAAATAATTCCGTTTCGATTCATTTCGACTATAGTACAATGTTACAAGCAAGATTCGTGATTTGATGGTGATGTATCGCTATGGATCCATAGATTCATTCGACGAGAATTAATAATAATAGGTAATGATACGCGACGAATAATCAATCGATGAACAAGTAGTTCGAGCATATACGTTTCTTTCGTTGATTCAGAAACGTTGTTTTAATGGGTTATCCCGCGTTGCGTAGTTCCAAAACACGATACCCCAAGTTTTATCCGTGTTAACACGGCTTTCAGACTTTCTTAAACGTTACTAATGCTTACTCTTTTTTGTACCCGCCGTTAAATCAACGTGGTTTTGTCTGAAATCATATTCACGAGTTCTGAATTGTACTCACTTGTAAGAGAGATCAAATAGAAGAACAACATCGATTCATCGAGTATTCAAAGAAGTTAATCGAACACCATCTTTAAAAAAGTATTCTTGTTACTATATTTTTCGTAATTTTTAAATTAAAAACAAATTAACTTACGTAAAAGTTATTTAACGTTACATAAAAAAATAAAAAATTATTTTATAGAATTATTAAAATTATTTTTTTTATCTTTTAAGTAAATATCCTTTAATTTTATTTTATATAATTTATTCTCTTTTACGTAATATTTAAGAATGTAAAATCTTAAGAATACAAAATGATATTCCAATAAAATCTTACAAAATTCTGAATTAATATCTTCAAAATAATATAAAAATATAGTTGAAATAAATGAAAAATAAAAAATAAATGAAAAAAAACTAAAAAATTAATCTTTTAATCTTTAATATCTATAGTAAATCATAAAAACATTCAATTTTAATTATCTATAAAATTGCTCTTTCTAAGTAAAAATACACATAACAAAACATTCATTTATAAATTCTAATAATTTATGCATATAACTTTTTTGAAAACTCGATAAAAATTCATTGACAAAAAGAAGAGAATTCAACAAGGAAAAAGAATACAGAAACACTTAAAATATTTTGGCACTTGTAATAAAGTTGAATTATCCTTTCGCATTAATAAAATGAATAAGGCAGAGGAGCTTTATTACTAACCTCTTCATCGGAGGATTGAGTAAAAGCTCCTATTGCCTGTTGGACTTGCGGAGCAGGAGATCCACTAGTAGGATGCGCCGCAGCTTGTTTACCAAGTTTTACGGCGTCCTGTGTTGCCTGCGATTCAGTCCTTCTAATATAAGCAGCCTCCTTTTTAGGTGGTACTACCGGTTTATTCGGTGGCACTGGAGGAGGAACACCGCGAGATACTGGTGGCTTTTTCGAGGGCAGCATACCAGATGTTTGAATCGTCGAACCAGAGCCGACATGAAAACCAAGCTTTCCTGCAGTTTGTGTCGATGGTATAAGTTTTACCGTGCCTCCAGCATTTACAGGAGCAGGTACAACCCCACGTTTGTCTACAGCCTGAGGAATGAATACATAGGAGAACCGATTTAACGTTCGAGCTATCCGTAAAAATCCTTCATTAGAAGAATACGTATAGACGATCGTTGCGTTTAAGATAAAATGAAGAAAAAGGAAAAAAGGGAACAAAATTATACCAAATCACCAGTATAAAGCGAAGGAATAAATAAAATGCCAGAAAAGTAATAGATATTCTAAAGAGATCGATCTAAATAATTTAACAATATTTTTCAATGTTTTAACTATAATTAAAATCATTATAATTATTATAAATTAATATATTTCGACGATAAAATGTAATAAAAGAGATTATTGAAAAAAATTATGATTTTTATTTGAACAAGAAATAAAAATCATAAGAAATAATAATTAATAAAAATTAAAATGAGCAATAATTGAAAGAATTATAAATTTCTACTATGGAAACTATATGGATGCTGTCCTCTTTTGTTAAAATACATTGCACAACTTGAAAAAAAATAACAGGTGAACAACCAAACCATATAAAGTTAGCAATAGCAAATATAGGGTTGCAATTAGGAGGGCAAGCAGGGAAAATTTGTAAATAAGGCTCAAAAGTGAATTGCATACAAGTTTTAATTAAGGAAATAATCAATGTACATACTAAATAGTAATCTTATGTACAAAATAAGAATAGATAATACAAATCAGACTTAAAATTTGATAGTGTATTAACTTATATAAAATAATACAATGTGATATAATCAATGTGAATTAACGTTTACAAATATATATGTATATAATATGTATGTGTAATTAAAAATAAAAAGATGAATTTTTTGTTATCTACATGATATTTAATTGTAATAATATAACATAACATGACATGAATTTTCATAATAGCTAAACAAATTTTAATGGTAAAATAGTAACAAAATTTCACTATAAGATACATGCAACGCATCTACAAGATGTGTGCATGCAATATTAATATACATGTATATTTTCTTATAACTTACTGTTCATTTTCAATTTCTTACTTTAATATTTTATGTATTTTACATTTTTTATATATTATATATTTTTGTATAAAAACAGAAATTATGTAATATTTATTGTTATTGTTATTCTAAATACATATATATATATATATATATATATATAGATTTCTTTTTCTAATTTAGTAATTCTACTGATTGTGTTTTATTATTAATTTATAATACGAATAATACCCGAATAATAATACGTGTTAGAAGAAGAAATAAACCAATTTTACCCCCAAAGCAGTTTCTGTTTGATTCATTAGAAATAATACAAAAAGTCAAAAAATGCTTAAAAATTGTGCTTTCTAAAACAGCATGATGACATATTTATATTTATCATTATCATGCAATAATCATACAATAATATTGTTTTATAACATTTAATAAAATATAAGACTAGAAAATTTGTGTATAATTATAATATAAAATAATGTGCATATAAAGTAATGGTAAAAAATATTTTTAATTTAATAAATTAATTTAATTATATATATTTTTATCATTTTTAAAGACATTTTTATCAATAATAATAATATTTAAGAATTTAAAATTCTTCTACTTATATGATTATTTTTATAAGTATCTTTAATTTATAATATATTCATAAGTCTTTTTTAATAAAATTAAAATCTTATTATTATTATATAAAATTATAATTTTTATACTTCATTAATTTATTAACAAAATCAAATATATTTATTAATTACAAATACTATTTTAAATATTAATATATTCAGCATAAAAATATAATGATTGATAATTTATTTTTATCAATTTAATTTTTAACGTTAATACAATTTTTTGAGAATATATATTATTTAAAATATATAAGCAATAATAAATTCTATTTAAATTTTTTTCAATTTAAATATATTACTATGCTTTTTATTTATTTTATGAAATGGATGTACAAAAAATAATATAAATCAACATAAATGATTAAAACATAATAAAACATAAAAAGTTTTATTATTATAAAAGCTCTATATTACGGAAAAAACTTTTTATAAATATATATATGTATATATATATTTATAATATTATATTATATCTTCAAATTAAGGTAGAATGTGAAGAAAAATGAGGATAATTTACCTGATTTTCAGAAGATATCGTAGTTTCACCAGTAGAAGACGTAATATTGGACGTATACGTGACCCCGCGTAATGCCTGTCCAGGAGTTACTGATCTAGCTATCCCAGTAGCTACAAAGAAATTATTTTAAATATTATACAATTGTTATTTTAAAATATCTATACTCAAAATGTTGCACAATTTATTCCATATTAAAATAGATAATATCATACAAATATACAAATATATAAATGAAATAATTAAACATATAATTTATATAGAATTATTATCAATTTAATATAAAATTTATAGTTTTATAGAGATAATTTTTTAGAGAAATGTTTTAGATATAAATTATTTATTGGATTAATTCCGCATCAGTATGAACCTGTGCTAAATTATAAATTAATATACTAACATCAGATAAATAGAAATAACAAATTCATATCGATATCAAATGCATTACGATACACGTATGAGCAAGAGCTACAATTACCATTTCTTTTTCAATTAACTGTCAAAATGTAATTTGTTAATTCATCCACTGTCATGCGACACGAATATTCTCTTAGAGAAGATATATCCAAAATATTTTAATCGTTTATATCCTATTTCAACTTTAGGGTAAGACGTGCTGTTCTTACTTGGACCGCTGACAGGAACACTAGATACCGTGGCAGTGGGCTGAACAACTTTACTACTAACCATTGGCGTCCCAGTGCCCAGCACTGTACCTTTAACTGCATTTAAAATATATAAATATTCAATTTTTTTTTCAATTTATATTATATGAATATACTTAATATCATTAAAACTATTGCTTATTTATTACTGACGCTTATTAAAATGAATTATATTTATATATATAATTATATAACGATTATTATGCATAACATACTTGTCTGTGTTACATTAGCAGGTTTAACAGTAGGCATAGCAACTAAATTAGCTGGTTTGGCTGGAGGAGGTGGTGGAGTTGTACCCACTCCTCTTGGAGAACCTCGTGTTTGAGACTCTTTCCACATATCCATTTCACTTCTAAGTTTATCTAATTCTAATTCGAGATCTTTAGCTCTTTTTTCTTCCTTTGCTAAAGCTTGCTTATATTGTTGTCTTTCCATATCAAATTGTGCAAGTTGTTTCTCTAATTCTGCTTCCATTTGCAATGATTTTTTACTTTCCTCTTCAAGCCCTTCAGCCATAGAATCTACTCGAACTTTTTCTTCACTTAATATCTGTGCCAAATCTTCGGATCTTTTCCTTTCTTCTATATACTTCATAATTATCTTTTTACGTTCAGCAAGTAAAAGAAGTACTATTTGTTTCTGTCGAGTTTTTTCTTCTTCTAAAGTCTCATTTGCTTTTTTTAATTCTAATTCCAGTCTTTTTTTTTCTTGTTTTTCTAATTCTAATTCTTTTTTCAATCGTGTTCTTTCCTTCTCCAATCCATATGTAATATCATCACCTTGGGCAGTATCATGTTCATGTTTTCGTTTTTCTTCTTCTAATTCTTTAATAACCTAAGATAAATTGAATATAAATATATAATATAGAAAATAAATATATTGATTATTTATTAATTAAATAACTAAATATAATGTACATACTGCTCTATGCCTAAGTTCTGCTTCTTTAAGAACTTTGGCCATTTTAAACTGCATACATCTTTGTTGTGTTACAAGTGCTTCTAAAGTAGCAACTTGTTTATTTATTTGATTTGGTTCATGTTCATTCATACCACCTACTAGAACGACATCACGAGCAAGTGCAGCATGTGGATCTGATGTTCCACTCAGATATCGAGTACTTAACAGATGTTTCAATTTTTCGGACTATAAAATACACAAAAGTTTATTTTAATTCAGTATATATTTAAAAAAATATATTATATTATTTTTTCATATTATTATTTAATCATAAAAAACTTTCAATTAATTAACAAAGAATAAATTACCTTTAATACTGCTATTACAATATCTCTTGCTTGTAATTCTCCTTCAAGATGCCCTAACAGTTTTAATAAATCAGTTTTGTTTAATTCCATTTTTGGATTACGCTAAAATTTAAAAAATAGTTATCAATAAATATATAATTCAACACATATTAATATAAATAAATAAATAAAATTAAAAATTAAAAAATGTTTAGATAAATTTTTTCTCAAATTCAAAATTTCTAAACATACTTTTAATGTATTGGAGGAATTTTTATCAATTGCTTCTATATTATTAGATTGTAGAGTCTGATGCTGTTGTATTAGTGACGGTGACGGCGACGGCGATGGTGACGACGATGGAGATGAATGTTGTTGATAGGATTGTGAAGATTGTGTAGAAGTAAGAGATTGCATCTTCGTAGTACAGACCGAGATGGTCGTCGACGATCCGGATGATCCATTCATCGGTGAAATAGTTGAACTTATATTCATAGCATTTTGACTCTGTGATGCCATTTTTGAAAGAAATGAAATATCGAGAAGAATTTCCTTCTAAAAAGACTTATAATTTCAAGAAAAAGTATTAAAAAGTACTCGACGAAAATATTCCGCGGTTAAACCGTTTCAACCTTCGGTATTAATACTTTCATTTGAACAAAGAAGGCTTCGGCCCAAAGAGCCAATTTTGAGACACGCCACATCGTTTTCAGATTTTTCTTTTCCTTTTCAAATTTATTTAAATTATGCCGAACGAATTAATCCGGCATTTAACTTTATCCTCAATTATTGACAAATCAAGCACAAAGCGTAGTTCACACATAGGAACCTATCTCATGAAAAGTGCTACGAGATCATTCATTATCGATTATTTCTTATCGAGTATTAAGACTCAGAATTCGATACGATTTTAACTATGGTAGCGGTAAAATTAAAATTTTTAAATGTAAATATTGTTATAATACACACACAAGCACGCGCACACACACGCACTACACATACACACACACATACACACACACAATTTAAATTTCAATATTAAAATTTTTAATTATATTAAAATTAATTTAAAATGATACAATAATTCATTATCAAAAAAATATCATTATTAGGAACATAATTCTTATTATGTTCTTATTATATATTATATATAATTATATACATAATATTTATAATATATTAATATATAATTTTACATATATATATATATATATATATATATATATATATATAATTCTNATAATAAAAATCATATTTATATAAATAATTAAATTTCTTTAATTAATGAATTTCATTATTTATTAATCTAATGATTTGATTAGATCAATTCCAATTTGAAAACATTAAATTTTATGAAAAATAAAAATTTTTTCATTTGAATTTTATTGATTATTAATATTTAAATTTAAAATATTCTTAATAAAAAAAAAAAATAAAATATAAATTTATATTATTTATTTCTTCTAGTGAAGTAATAACATTATAAAATTCTATTGATAAAAATATATTTTTATACATTTTAAATTATAATTATTAAAATATAATTTAATAGTATTTTTATATTATTTTCAAAAAAATAAAAGCTTTATTATTACTAATATATCTATATAATAAAAGCTTTATTATAACTGTTGTATGTTTATCTATTTCCCGTCTAATTCAATTAGAGTAGATAATTTTCGACAAATTCCAAATCTTATCAATTTTATCAATACATCTAAATATCAATAAAAATTTCGACAATTGCTGTATCATACTTAAAATTATCATTAATTATTTTTTTCTCAACATGTCAATATCAAAAATTAATAGTTTAAATTCTTCAGTTGATTTTCAAAATTATAATAACAATTATGCTGAAACTGAAAATGAAGATACGTTACAAAATTCGTAAGTGAATTTTATTAATAATAATTATTTAATTTATATAGTTTATTTATATATTTTTATATAACTTTTAAAAATATTTATCCATAAATTTTAAATAATTTAATATTATAATTACTTGTAAGTCAAATATATAATAGATATAATATAATAATTATATAATTACAAATTCATTATAAATTTAATTAACTTATAAAAAATATATAATTTATTGATAACTATTTTATTTATTTAATTTCAGATTTCTATCTTGGGATGCATTTAAATATTTTCCATTAAAAAAAAAAAATGCATCCATGCAAAATAAAAAATGGTTAAATGTTTCTATACAAATTATTAAAATATTTATATATGGTATTCTTTACTGTACTATTTTTTGTAGTGGTTTAATTATTAAATTTATGTTCATTTTTGCTATATCACAACTTAAAGATGAAAAATCTATACAGTTTTGTGATTATTATTCAAGTAAGTGTATCAATATTTTTTATTTTTATTATTTTAAAATATATTTACAATTTCTTATATTATATTTATTTATATAATTGTTTTTTAAAACTATAATTGTATAAGTTTTGTTAAAATTATAATAATAATTATAATTTAAAATATTATTTAATTTATAATATTAATTGATTGATTATATCTTAATACAATTTTTTTTAATACATAAATATATATATATATTTTTTTAATAATAATGTTTAATATCATATTGTAGAATATGATCAAAAATTAGAAGCAAGAATTTCCAAGAGAGGGAAAGTAATTTGGACTTGGCATATTATTTTTATGTTTCTTATACCAGAATTTTTTACTATATTTCATGCAATATGGAATTTTTTTTTTAAAAAGAAAGTAAAATTACCTAAGAAACAAAATATTTTAATTCTTTTTTTTTTGGAAACACTTCATTCAATTGGTATAGCATTATTAATTTTTTATAGTCTTCCAAAACTTAATTCTATAGATGTTGCTGCAATTTCTAGTTGTATTTGTTTTATTCCTACTTTTTTAAGTAAGTATTCTTTTACAAAATTTAATTTAGGAAAGATATTTAATGAATTTATATATATTACAGATTTATTTACTCAGCATCACAAATATTCAAGTGAAATTACTATATTCATATTAGTTCTAATACTCAATGTTTTAGCACTAATTGCTCAAGGTTTAGGAATTATTTTATATTCTATTTTAAATGATGCACAAGATTCTCTAACATGGATTCTTCCTATTTCACTCTTATTATCTTCTTGTCGTTGGTGGTATAATTATATATCTCTTTATAATTATTTAGGTAATATTTTTAATTTTAAAATATGTATTATAATATTACCTTTAATTTTTCTGAAAATAATTTATGTAATTTTTTATATAGATTTTATAAAATCATTAGCAAGACATAAAACAGATTTATCAAATAATTGTTATGTATTACAAGGATATGTAGCAATTTGGAGATGTTTGATTTTTATTTCAAGTAGTATAGTAATTTTAAGTTTTAAAGAAATTCAAATATTAGAATTCTTTGAATATATGTGGCAGAATACATATAACATAGAATTAATTCAAATACCAAATTCTTCTCTTAGAGAAAATGTATCATTATCGAATTTATATCTTAATGATATTGTAGATATTATTGCAGATTCTTCTGCACCTTTATATAGCTTTTTAATACAAGCATTTTGTGGTTTTTTTATATATCAAACAGGTGAGATATATGAGTTTTATTATAAATAATATTATAATACACTATAAAAATTATAAATTTTTATTTTATTTTATAAGTTTAAAAAGTATTTAATATTTTTGCAGCAAAATTTGCATATCAAACAAAAATGCATAAGTTTGGTTTTGCTTTTCCAATGAGTTTAGTTACTCCAGGAACAATTTTTTTAATAATAATATTTTGTGTTTTAAGAAGAGAAGATGCATGTGCTTTTCATAATATAATACCAGATTATTTATTTTTAAATATACCTATATATAATAATATAAGAGAATTTCTTATAAATTGGCGTGTTTGGTGTTGGTTAACATGGTGGTTATCACAGATTTGGATTACAAAGCAACTTTGGTTTGGTGAAAATGAAAAACTCGCTCCTGTAGAAAAAATTTTCTACCAATCTAGTTATGATTCATTTTTGATTGATCAATTTTTGGGATTAAATAAGAGAAGACATGAAAAAAATCATATTACAGAAGAAGAAGAATTTTCAAATATTACAGAATTTAAGGTTTTATCTTATTTAGAAATTTCATAAAATGATATAAATCTTAATTCTTAATTCTTAATTTTAAGTTAAAATTTTTATTCAGATTATTTATTTTCAGATTAGTAGTTCAAAAGAAATGCAAAATTTGAATAATTCTTATTCAACAATTTCTAAGAATGATTTAAGCACCAAAAGAATTACTAATGTTACTCAAATCTATGTTTGTGCAACTATGTGGCATGAAGATAAAGAAGAAATGAACAAATTAATTGGAAGTATCCTAAGATTAGATAAAGACCAGTGTGCTATGAAAGTCACACAAAAATATTATAAAATTTTTATCAATGATTATTATGAACTTGAAAGTAATTAGTATATGCATTATTAATATATAAATTATCTTGAATAAAATTTTTAAAATATTAAATAAAAATAATACTTATAAATTGTTTCAGCACATATAATATTTGATGATGCATTTTGTTGTATGCATGGTTGTATTGGATTTTGTAATCATAATGAAAATGAAACACAAATAAATGAATATGTAGCAACATTTATAGAAACAATACAAGAAAATATAAAGGATCTTGGCATATTTTATTTACCACCTACTAAATATCCAACACCTTACGGTGGTCAACTTATTTGGAATTTACCTGGAAAGACATATCTAATAGTACATCTTAAAGATAAAAATAAAATTAGACACAGAAAACGATGGAGTCAGGTATATTTAATAACATTAGTTACTATTAAGAAATATAAAATAAAATTATATTTTCTTAAATCTAACTTTTTGTATTATATATAACTTATATTTTTATTTTATTTTAATTAATATATATTAATTTATATTTTTATTAATTTATTAATTAATTTATATAATCAATTAATATAATAATATAATAAATATATATTTCAGGTCATGTATATGTATTATTTTCTTGGATATCGTTTAATGAATACATCAATAGATATTGATACTAAAGAATTAATGGCACAAAATACTTATATTTTAACTTTAGATGGAGATGTTGATTTTCATCCAACTGCTGTTAAATCATTGTTAGATTTGATGAAAAAAGATAAAGAATTAGGTGCAGCTTGTGGAAGAATACATCCAATAGGAAAAGGTATTTCTATATAAATATAATATATAAAAATGAAAATATTTTTGTTTCTTTTAAATTTATATTGTAATTTATTAAAAATTAATCTTTTTTCATATAGTTTTAATATATTTAAAAATATATTTTCATATATAGGTCCCATGATTTGGTTTCAAAAATTTGAATATGCTATGGGACATTGGCTTCAAAAATCAACAGAACATACAATAGGCTCTGTTCTCTGCAGTCCTGGCTGTTTTTCACTTTTTAGAATAAAAGCTTTAATGCAACATAATGTCATAGCTAAATATGCAATAAAATCAACTGAACCCAGACATTATATTCAATATGATCAAGGAGAAGATAGATGGCTTTGTACATTAATTTTACAAGCTGGTTGTAAAGTAAAAAAAATTTATAATATAATAGAAATATTTAAAAAATATATATAAATAATTTATTTCATTTAATTAGGTAGAATATTGTGCAGCAAGTGATGCTTATACACATGCTCCAGAATCATTTAAAGAATTTTATATTCAACGTCGGCGATGGATTCCTTCAACTATAGCTAATATTTTTGATTTATTAAATAATTCAAAAGAGACCAGAAAATTAAATGATAATATTTCTTGCTTTTATATAATTTATCAATGGATGTTAACAGGTAATTTGATTTTAACATTAAACTATTTCTAGTATTTATTATTTATTATTTATTTATTTATTATTTTATTTATTTACTTATTATACTGCTTTTTATAGGTAGCACAATTATAGGACCATCTTTTATTTACTTAATGATGGTTGGAGCATTTGTAACTTCTTTTCAATTAGATAACTGGTTAAGTTTCTGGTATAATTCAATTCCAATCATTATTTTTATTTTAATATGTTTTTTTTGCCAAGAACGTATACAGGTAATTATTTAAATTATCAATTTTATATATAATTTTTTATTTTATATATATTAATTTAAAAAAATATTATAACAAAATTAAATTATATATCTTAATTAATATTTTTATAGCTTATAGCAGCAGAAGTTATCACTATTATATATGCTTTAGTAATGATAGTTGTATTAGTTGGGATAATACTACAAATTGCAACAGATGGATATTTTACACCTAATGCTCTTTTATTTTTTATTGTGATTAGTCAATTTATAATAACAGCTTTTTTGCATCCTCAAGAATTATCATGTTTACCTAATGGAATCATTTATTATATTACTGTACCTTCTATGTACATGTTACTAATTATTTTTTCTATTTTCAATTTACATAATATTACATGGGGAACCAGAGAATCAAAATCAAGACAAGTAAAATTTTATAAAAATAATTAACTTTTTATTTTATTAATTTTATTTCTTATTATTAGTTTTTTATATAACTTAAATTTACAATTATTTTTAGATGTTAGGACAACAAAATTTAAAAAAGTCTCAATGTGAACAAGAAAAAACTACAAACTACAAAAAATGGACAAAATCTTGTTTATCTCATTTATTTCAATATACATTTTATACATACAAAAATTCAAAAGAAATAGAAAAATATTTAGAATATATTTATAATTCTATAAACGAAATTAATTTTCGTTTAAAACAAATAGAAAGGTATTTAATTATTGAAAAATTAAATTATTACAAAGTATTACAATAAATTATATATAATTATAAATATATTTATTTAATATTAATATAATAATAATATTTATAATATAAATTATAAATATTAAAGTATTACAATAAATTTACAATTATTTTACAATCAATTTAATTAAAATTTTTAATAATTTTAGCAATGTACTAAAAAGTAATATAGAAAATAGAGATAATGATGTTATCAATATATCAAACGAAAATATAGAAGAAAAAAATAATCAAAATAAAACATATAATGAAGAAATAAAATTACAAGTATTTGAAAACTTAGGTAACAATACAGATTCTGAAATTGAAATTTCAGAAGATACTTTTATTAATGATTATCAAGAAAATTCAAATTACTTAATAAATCCTTATTGGCTACAAGATGAACGTTTAAAAAATGGAAAAGTAGATTTTCTTTCTTTTAAAGAAGAAGAATTTTGGAAACAATTGATTAAAAAATATTTATTTCCTATTGAAAATGATATAAAAAAACAAGTATGATTTCTAAAAAAAAATTAAATTATTAAAATTAAGAAATTCAATAAAAAATTATTACAATATATTAAATTTTTTTTAGGAAAATATTACAAAGGAATTAATAAATATACGTAATGAATATCTTTTAAAATTTTTTATGATAAATATAACATTTATAATAGCAATATTTTTACTGCAAATAAACAAAGATATTTTGCGTTTCCAATGGCCATTTGCTATTCTATATAATATCACCTATGTTGATGAATATGAAGTAGGTCTTATTTTCTTAATATAATAATAAAATATAATATAATAAAATATTTTAAATATATTTTGATTAATTTTATCATAAATCTTTTTTTTTTCAGATACATATATATAGAAAATATATGCATTTGGAACCAATTGGATGTCTTTTTATTGTTGCATTTGTTTTTATTTTATCAATTCAATTTTTAGCTATGTTGCATCATCGTTTAAATACATTTGTCCATGTACTTGCTAATATAAAATTAAACTTATTTTATCCTATTAAGGTAATATAATAAATTATTATTTTATATTTTTATTTTATATTATATTTTATATTTATTTTATATTTTATCTTCTCTCTTTTTTTTTTTAGAAAAAAGATATATCAAATGATATTAACATTCATGCAAAAAATGTAGCTGAAAATCTTCAAAATACAATAGATATTGAGAGAATATTTAACTTAAAAGACAATATTGCATTTTCTTCTGGAAAATATAAAACTGTTAGAGAATTAATAGAAGATAATCAAAATTCTTCAAAAAGACTTTCCAATTTTGAAATACTTTTTCATAAACAACTACAGGAAATTGATATATCTGGTATTTTTATTTTTAATGAAATTCAAACTTATATTTTAATAATGAAGTTATTATAATAATGGCAATAATAATTTAATTTCAAAATATATTAAATATATTATTTCAGGATTTTCTAAAACAATATCTTCAAATATATTAAAAGATGTATTGGAAACAAAACATCATTCAAATATTTTGACAGAAAATAAATCACAATTAGAAAATAGTACATCTAATAATAATATAGAAAAGAAAAAATTATCAAAACATTATATATATGATAATCCAACATTTTTAAATGACACTAATAAATAAATTTATGTATTATATTTTTATTAATCTTATTTATTCATATTTATATTACATTAAATAATAATAATTAAAAAACATTTATGTTGTAATTAATCAATATAAGAAAAATTTAATTATTATTTTAAAATAAATAAACTATTAATCACAATTTTTCTTATATTATATATCTTTTTTAAGTATTCGTAATTTATATATTATCTTAAAATATTTTCGAAAAAATTTTATATTTTTTAATCTAATAATTAATATTAATTTTATGAAATATAAAACGAAAACATATTTTAAAAATATCAAATGCATATAATTTGTTCAATGAAACATGAATGCTTGATACAAAACTCTAGTAATTTTAATTCTAGTAAATTTTAATAAAATGACTAGATATAAGTAAAATCATGTGATTAAAATATAGAAACAAGATCGATTTATAATTTTGAAATAATAAATTTGATTGGTTGACAATATAGAATATATATCCCGCTCTTCATGTCAGTTTGCATCTGTTATATGATTTATTTGTCTATGGTTGAATTTGAATCGGTTATATTTATTTGAATAGGTTATGTGTTTCTTAACACAAGAAAAACATGCCATCAACAAAGAAAAATCAATATGATTCTAATTGGGATTCTGGTAAAAATTTAACAATATTAATTCAATAAATATATTTATTTTTTTTTGTTTAGTAAAATTCTTTTTAAAAAAACAAGTTATTGTAAAGAATTTTCTTTTAGGATCAGAATCTGATAATCGATCAGGATCATCTAGATCAAGTCGTAGCGGTACACCTAACTCTAATACTGCAAATTCTACACATGATAGAAATTCGGATAATGAAAATGAGGCACGATCAGTAGGTTCTGATATTAGTGAAAGATCTTCTAAACAAAATTCTAAAAGTCCATCTCCAGTTAGATCAGATTCTAGACATTCAAGTATTGGATCTACACATAGTCAGAAATCTGGTTCTCAAAGATCTAGATCTGGTAGTCCAAAATCAGTTATATCAAATAATAATGATTCACAAAGATCTCAATCATGTTCTCCAAAAGAAAGAATATCTGAAAGTTCAATATCTCCAAAGTAAGTAAATTTATAATTTAAAATATAATGTAAAATATTTTAATTTTCTCAACTATTAACTTTTTAAGATTTTAATTTATTTAAAATGCTTATAATATGCTTAAAAAACATTGACTTTATATATAAATAACTTTTGAAATAATGGATTTTTAAACTTAAAATTAATATTTTTCTAATCGTCAAAAACTATTAAAAAATAAAAAAAAAATAATGCCTCAAAGTAAAATATAATCAATATTTCTAACAACTTATTATGTTAATTTCTTACTTTTTACAAATACATATTTATTGTTTAACTTTTCATGTTATTTCATTTTTTTGCATTTTTATTCTTATTTATTTTTAATATTTTAATATTTTTAATATTGCCAGAGAAAATATTATATATATCAAATTAAGAGATTTAAGGAAAAAATAAAAAGAAAAGAAAATCAATTGATAATGATTCATGAATAATAAAATTATTAATTATTGTTTAGAGACCATTAAATGTAATATAATATAATATTATACAAGTAGATTAATGTTATCAATAATGGTATTATGAAAATGACAAAGAAAAGAAAAAAATTATCTTAGGATTTTTCCTGATAATTCTGCATATAATATCTTCTTTGATAGCCTTAATTTTTAAATTATAATATTTGCAATTATATATTTATTTTTAATATTAAATTTTAACTTTTTTTTAGAGTAACGAAATCTGATTTTGCAAGGAATGAACCAATAAAATCTGAACAAAAATCAGAAAGTCCAGAAGAAAATAAAGATGATAATGAATCTGAAAAATCCTTAAAGACAGGAGGTTTGTAAATTAAAAATAATAAACAATATCCAGTTTAAATATATAATTTAAATTTTGCTTCAATGTATATTATTATATTAGGTAGTTTAAAATCAAATGATGATGGAGAATCAAGTCCAGTACATAAAGAAAATAATAGTGGTTCTACTTCAGAAACAGATGATAAAGCAAAAAGAATAAAACCATTAATAGATTCTGATTCAGAAAGTGAACCAAGAGATAAGCAAACTTTAGCACCAACAGCAGATGCTCTTTTCGGAGATGCTAGTGATATCAGTACAGATGATGAAAAAGATAAAGAAGAAGAAAAAAGAGAGAAGAGTTATAGCAAAAGTAGAAGTAGAAGCAGAAGTAGAAGTAGAAGCAGGAGCAGAAGCAGAAGCAGAAGCAGAAGCAGAAGTAAAAGCAGAAGTCGAAGTAGAAGTAGAAGTAGAAGTAGAAGTCAAGGTAGATCTGACAGTGGTGGCGAAGGTCCTAATCAAGCTGTCATTGAAGATGTATGTACAAATATTATAATTATTTTTAAGAAAAATTTTTTAATATTTTTATATGTCATAATTTGTTGATTTTAGGATATGGATAAAGAAAAAGAAGAAGAACCAGAACCTCCTCCAGAAACAAGAATTGATGTAGAAATTCCAAAAATCACTACAGATTTAGGTCGTGAAATACATTTTGTAAAACTCCCAAATTTTCTTTCAGTAGAAACACGACCTTTTGATACGGAAACATATGAAGATGAAATAGATGAGGAAGAAACTTTAGATGAAGAAGGTCGAGCAAGATTGAAATTAAAAGTTGAAAATACTCTTCGTTGGAAAGAAACCTTTGATGATCAGGGAAAAGTTATCAAAGAAAGTAATGCTAGATTTGTAAAATGGTCTGATGGCAGCATGTCTCTACATCTAGGTTCTGAAATTTTTGATGTATATAAACAGCCACTTCAAGGAGATCATAATCATCTTTATATTCGACAAGGAACTGGTCTTCAAGGTCAGGCAGTATTTAGAACTAAATTGACATTCCGTCCACATTCTACAGAATCTTTCACTCACAGAAAGATGACAATGTCTTTGGCTGATAGGTCACAAAAAACTTCTGGTATAAAAGTATTATCACAAGTAGGAACTAATCCAGATCAAAATAGATATGAAATGATTAAGGTAAATTGCAATTTTATTTTATCATGAAAATTTTTATATATTTGTATATATAATTACATTATAAAATTATTTGTATTAATTACTTGTATAATACTATATAGAAAGAAGAAGAAAAATTGCGCATGGCAATGCGAGTTCAAAGTAAAACAAAAAAAAGTACTGCAAGTAGAGGAACTACTGGAAGATCTGTTGGTGGATATGGTGGTGATACTTACCATGATGATGGTTCAGATGATGAAGGAGCTATTTCTCTTGCGGCAATTAAGAATAAATATAAGAAAGGAATAAATATTCCAGTTAAAGGTAAATTATACTTAATTTATTTAAAATAATACTCAACTTATTTATTAAAATAAGTAATTTTTACTTAAATAATTAAAAAATATTTATATATTTTCATATTATGTTTTAAACATTTTTTATTTAAATAACAAATATCAAAATATCAAAGAAAATAATAAATTATAAAATAATCATTTTATTTTTGTTTTATATTCTTAGCATCGAATATATATTCATCAGATGAAGAAGGTTCAGATTTTGAAACTTTAAGACCAAAAAAAAATATTAAAGGAAAGGTTCTAAAAGATTCAGATGAAGAATCAAATTCTGGAAGTGCTTCGGGAAGTGGAAGAGATGATAATCAAGGTGATAATGCCAGTGATTAAATCATTATTTTAGTAAAGTATAAATAAATAAATTAATATTTCTTTTGACATAATAAAATTAATTATATAGATAAAATAATCATCTTTTCTTTACATATAATATAATAAAATCATTTTTTAATTAAAATATTTTACTTCAAACAAGAAATAGGATTATTTAGAATATTTTTTTTTTAAATATTATTAGTGTTATAATTTTTAAAAATGTTTAAATTTGTTACATATTAAAAAAATTGATAGTCTTTAGGAGTTAGGATTAGTAATGTCATCTCTTTAAGAAACGATAAAATCTTTATTCTTTAAATTATATTAAGCTATATGATAAAATGTGACATTTTATGTTGCTATTAACAAATGACAAATGATTGATGAATTCTATCTAATATGTAAAATATGTATAAAAATATATAGATTCCTTATAACATAAATTTAATTTATAAGATATATAAAATAATAAAATATATCTAATTTAATATATTTTATAATATATATGCGATATATTAGAAAAAAAATTCATATTTATATAAAATGTATATGACATATAAGTATACAAAAATAAACATGTATAAGATGATACATATAAAAATATAATGTAAAAATTAAATAATTTTTTTTAAGATTTTTAATTAAGGTTAAATATTTTAATTAAGTTAAATAATAACAAAAAGAACAAATAATAGAAGGAAATAGGGATAGGAAAATAAAAATTCGAAAATCAACGTTAGTTCTAAAATGTTACAAATGAAATAATATAGACAAGAATAATATGTACATATGTATATATATAGTAGGAGAAAGATAGAAATAGGATAAGAATTGATTATTAATGTCATCTTTCGAGTATCAAACATTTTTCAAAAGGAAACTAGAATAATAAAATAAAAAATAAAGATTAACATTATCTCTCGAACATTTCTAAAAAGATAATTCTTTAGAAAAATGTTTGGCATTCAAAAAATGACTAATGATTAATTCTTATTCTTATTTCTGTTATTTGTTATTTTCCCTTTATATGTTTGCGGCATTCTGAAAATGACTAATTTTCGAATTTTTATCTTATTTCTATTTTTATATTTTCTATATTATCTCTATCTATATTTGTTTCACATAAGATATTTTAGAGATGGCGCTACATTTTTATCCTTATTTGCTTTTCTTGTTTATTAATTGTTTTTAGCATGCTATCACAAAGCAAACGAGATATCAATTAAATATACATTTATCATTTCTTTTTCAAAAGAAAATATATCTTATATATATATAATATATCTTATATATATTTAAGATATTCTCTAATAAAAAGTTTATTCTATTTTTTATATATAATTTTATATTAAAATCATAACATTTAATCATAATTTTTTTTGTCTTAATAATTTTACTGTTTTATTCTGAATTAATAATATTGCATTATTGACTTGAAAATGATATTATGTAACTGTTAATTCAAAAAATATGTAATTCAATATATTGAGTAATAAATCTATTCTATATCTAGTTTGTGTTTGCATAGGCTCTGAAAAGTGTAACACAAAAATGCATTGAATGGTAAATCTATTCTATACTTAGTTTGTGGTATAACACAGCGATATCACGAGAGTATTTCTATCGTATGAATTACAGCTTTTGTGATTGAAAGTTATTATTGTGAATGTAATTTGTGAGTATGATTTCAGTCTTCTTTAACGGTATTATCTAATCATGTCAATTCTATATATTTATCAGTATATATAAATATATAGAAAATAGCAAATTTTATTTAAAAAATATTATTTTTGCGTTTTTATATAAATAAATTATAAAAATAATGGATAGAATAGATTTTATATTATACCTTTGTTTCATTATTATTATGTTTTTTTTTCTAAAATAATTAAATTTTTATATTTTCAGTAGTTTTTAATTATTTAATTATTAATTTAAACATGATATGATTTATTTCCATTAAATTCTTTTTATATTAAAAAATTTTTGATATAATTTTTAAATTTTAATTTCAATTTTAATAAAACATTATTATTAAATCACAATTTGTATGATTTTCTAACCTTAGAAAATTAATTAGAATACATTATAAAAAACTTGATTTATTTCTATATTATTTCATAAAGTTAATTGTTTCTTTACTTATAATTGAACTATTGGTCAAAATGATTCAATCTATTTTCCATTGCGCATATTGTAACATAACCTTAAGACTTCTGTTTCTAGGAGGAATTTAATACTTTTTACAAGTAGTTTTATGTTTATCCAATTCAAGGATTTCTATAAGAATTGTGACTTTCTTAATTTTACTATCATTTTATATTAATATACAGGTATTAATATTTCTTTAATATTTATTATTAATTAAATTTCTTATTAAAATATAAAAATATATATTGTAAGAACTATAAAATATTTCATTCAATGTTTTTTTTTAATTTTTTTATAATACATATAAATTTTATATTAAATTATTTATAATATTAAATAATATTAATTAATAATTATTAAAAATGATTTTAGGTTTATATACAATGGTTGCCCACACTGTACTTCTTGACTTTACAGTACCATCAAATGTAATAGTAGATGTGGAAAAACGTTCCACTCTAAAATTAGCTATTACTAATGTCCTTCAAGAATATTTTGATAGTTTAAAACCATTAACTGAATCAAGCATTGATGGGAGCTTTTTAGTCTTATATACAGGTCCCAGAGGTAGTCTAATTACAGTTCGAGGATATACTGAAGGCTTAATCACTATTAACATTGAATATTATAAGAGAGATGAAGAGGAAGCACTTTTAGATTTTGAGGTACAGTTTTTTATATTAATTTTATAATTGTTTTGCAAATTTCATAATATTTAATTGCCTGTCATGAATATCAAACACAAAATCAGCTTTTGTATCTCTCAAACATGGGGTCATTATAAGGTACATCTTGTGTTACATATGAATTAATTATATAACATAACAATAATTATATTAAATATGTTATAAAACTTTTTTTTTTTCTAATATAAATTCGTGAAATTGCATTCATTAAACCGATTCGTGATTTTTCGTTTGCCGATTTTTTGCCGCTAAACGCTAAAATTGCAAGATAAACGTATTGTAAAAGATCATCGTTCGACGAATAGTATTATAGAAATAAGTAAAAATTTTACTATATGCGAAAGAAACACGCATAACAAAGAGGACCTTGTAGCAGTGGCGATACCTGGAAGCGGACGTTGCGATGGCTCTGAACAGCCAACGCAGTAAGCGCCTGCCACCAGTAAGGCGAGGAACCATATATGACCTCTATCTGACACTATCAGGTAGAAACCACTCCCCAATTAGTTCCTATTAGTTATCTATAGCATCTTAAAAACGTGCGAATCGTTTCCGTTGCACTTTAAAACTCTGACTGATTACTTTTTTTCCGGTCGACGTGTATTTCCTCCGATCCTCCCGGTATTCCTTTTTAGTTTTTCCGCAAAGGGAAAATGATTTGATTGATACGTAAAAAAAAGAGTTGCTACGATTGGTTTAACAAGATAGTTTCTGTTTTTTTTTATTCATCGGTTCGCTTGTCGCGGCCACCTTTAGTTGGCCAGAGAATTGGAGACAACGTTGCAGGCGGCAGTAGCCTCTACGCGTTCGCACTCGCTTTCACCGATTAAACGCGGCGGACCTTTTGAGAGATACTTTCCTACCGCCGGTGAGTTTTTTATTTATTATTCTGTTTACGGTATTAATGGAATATTATATCCGCAAAATATTTTTTTTCATCATGCGTCGTTAACGAAAAATGCTTTCGATTCATTTCCTCGATTGTGTGTAATTTCTTACTTTATATTGAACTTCTTTTCATATTCATCGTGCGGAAATGTCGTTATTTACTTTATAATTAAAACGGTATATAATTCGTCTCGTTTGTTTATAACACATTTTTTTATTTTTATATAGATCATTTTTTATTTTAATTAAAAAAATCCATTTAAACTACCTTGTTCGCTTGATAAATTTTTTTTTAGTATACTTTTAGGGTACTTGGCTACAGATGTCCAAAAGTTTAAGGTGTAATTCTTTAAATCAAAATAAATCGAAAATTAATAATAAAAAATATTTTGCTTTTTATTATTGATTAAAAAATTAAAATCGATGAAAATATTTTTAGTTGCATGCAAGGTTTTTTATATGAACAAATATGAGGAACAATTTAAATAAAAAATACAATAATTTTGAAATTGTAATTTTTTAAGAGTTATAATATAAACTAGCTATATCTTTAAATTTGAAATCCTAGCTTCTCATTGTTTCAAGTGCATTAGTTTATGAAGGAGGATTTATTAATTTTTGGGATAATTTCATTGATTTTTAATTATCAATATGCAAAAAACACAATACTTAATTTTTTATTTTCATTTTATTTTAGCTTGAAGAATTACCTCTTAAATTTTTGAACAATTGTAGTTAAATACTCTCTCTATATGTATAATCAGTTGTTAAAACAAACAGCAAATTCCAAAAGAAATTAAATCAATTTTATAATATTAAATAATTATGAGAATTATAATTCCGTAGGATTTATTATTTTTATAAATATATTAAATGAATGATACATTTTTTATTTTTTAAATTTATATGCTATGCAGAAATACATAAAATTAATAGATATAAATAATGTGATAGATTTAGTAATCCATATATAAAATTCCTAATCTTCAATATTTTCATTCTTCTCAATTTTATTTTTAATGTAAAAACTTTTTTTTTTACAGATTTATGCTTTGCATCGCATGCATCTATTAAATGCTTTCTCATGCAATTCTAAATTTTATAATCTTTCAATAGATACTAAAATTATTATTTTTTTTTTTTTTAAGATGACAGATTACTTGAATATGATATTGATAAGTTGGTTTTCGAAGCACGTTCTCCTTATCAAAAAGTGCAAATTGTTCACTCAAAATCATTAGGAAATTTGTTGGTTCTTGATGAATTACAAAGTAAGAAAAATTCTTATATTTTTATAATTTAAAATTATATCTAAAAATAAAAAAATTGTTTACTTTAAAATTTTTAGACATATCTGAAGCAGATCTGATATATACAGAAACTTTAATGCAACGTGGAAAAGAAAATTATACAGGAAAAGAAATTGTTATTTTAGGAGGAGGAGATGGTGGTTTACTTTGGGAATTACTTAAAGAAAAACCAAAATTTGTAACTATGCTAGAAGTATGTCAAGTTATATTATTATTATATTACAAATTATTATATTGTATTATATTATTATGATATTTATTAATAAATTAATAAAAAATTTTTCATTTTTAGATTGACGATGTCGTAATTAAAGCCTGTAGTCAACATATGAGAAGCATATGTGGAAACTGTTTGGATAAAAGAAAGGGCGAAAATTATGAGGTAAATTTATTATAAATATAAGATTTATTTTCAAAATTTCATATAAAATTAAATTAAATTTATTAAAATTTTTTATGAAAAATTTGAATTTATAGATTATTGTTGGAGATTGTGCAAAAACTTTAGCACACATGATTGAAGAAGGCAGACAATTTGATTATGTTTTTGGTGACCTTACAGATATACCAATTAGCCCAACTCCACATGGAGATGCATGGGATTTTATTAGATTAATTTTAAATTCTTCAATGAAAGTTTTAAAATCTACGGGCAAATATATGACTCATGTGAGTAAAAAATATGAGTAATTTGTAAAAATAATTTTTTATTTTATCTATGTATAAATATTTTATTTTATTTGTTAGGGAAATGGAGCATCTTGTCCACAATCACTAGAAATGTATGAACAAGTTCTTTCACAGCTTTGTGTACCCGTAACTTTTACCAAAGATAGTGCTTTTGTACCTTCTTTCTTCGAAGATTGGGTTTTTTATCAAGTATCGTTAAAATGATGGATTAAATCTATTACATTGAGGTTTCAATGGAGGTATATTCACAATTCATTTTCTCTCTTATGACCCACATTTGACCCTAGTCGCAAATCTTTTGTTAACAAATCGGTTCCTGAAAAAAACGATCCCGATGCTGGACATGAAATCCCAACTGACACTACTACGCTGGCGTCTGTACATACAAAAGGTGGTGGTTATCTGTATCTATTTGTTTGTTTAGTAATTAATAAACTATACAAAGGTGCTCAATTATTTTTTCTACTAACTATCAATAATTAAATTAAGTTACCCAATGGTTCATTACAAAATAAATTCAAAAAAAGCAATACAAACATATTGTACAAATAACTTTAATAAAACGGAAATAGAATTATATGAAATTTTAATCACATACATACAAGCTTACTTTTTATTAACAAGGTATTTTGAATATATCTAATATTTAAATTGCATTTATTGATATTATGATATTATTAAATAAATGTTTTCTAGATGTATATAAAAACCTAAAATGTGTTGCATGAAGTATAAAATGTATTATGTAAGTGATAAAAAATTAAGGAATATACATAAAACTATCATTAAGAAATATTTTATTTTTATGAATTATTTATAAATTTAAAATAATATTATGATTTTATCTTTTACTTATTTTTTTATATAAAAAAAAAAAAGAATATAAAATAGTAAAATAGTAAAGTATTTAATTATTGGTAAGTATAAAATGTATAAATTATAATTAATATTGGTTATGAATTAATAAATAATTTTATGGTATTAATATTATTAACACTCATATATTTAAAATTATTTTAGTATTTATGCATGTTATATAAATAAAATAATATTAATGCTTTTTTTTTTGTTTTATGGATAATGAAATTATGATTAATAATTTAATAATTAAAAAATACTTATAATTTATAGTTTTTCAATATTAATGAAAATACAATTTATTTATTAATATTATTATTGATTATATTATTATATGATTGATATTATTAAAAAGAATGTATTTTGTAACTAATTATTATTATTATGTATAAATAAATAAAATTAAATACAATTATAGTCAAAAATTGTTCCCAAATTGAATTTCCTATCTTATGAAAAATTAAAAATAAATATATTGTTAAAATGGTGGACTAAGCAAATTGGAATTAAATATAATTTTCATGTTTCTAAATGAAATTTAGTATAAACATAATGTTCTGATATATCAGGTAATTTTTCTACTTCATGAATAGTTGGTTCTATTTCTGTTTCTAGAAGTATTTGATCTAACCACTGTTGAACTTGTTCTGTATGTCCATGAGAAGTATGTTGTTCTTCTATGATATTCTTTCTTGAATTTTTATAATTTTTTGCATTTTCTTGTTTATTTACATTGGTAATTTGAAGATTATAATTATTTTCTTGTAACTCTGTATCTATCTTTGAAGAATGTTCAATTTTTTTTTCAGAATCATTTTTTTGAAATGTAGAAATGAGATTGGAATTTTCCATTAAATTTATTGTATTAGACAATTCTAATTCAGTAGAAATATCATCTATCTTTTCATCTTTTATCGTACAAGAAAATTTAGTGTTTGTACTAAAAGGAATAATTCCTGTATTCTTAATAGATTTATCAAAATAAACATGATCTTTATTTATGTCTTGATATTCTTCAATTTTATATGGTTCCAAATCAGTGACTGCTGTTGAATTAGATCCTATGAGCTCTATTCTTCCAAATTGTTTTATTTGTTCTTCCAAAGCATTTCTTTCATTTAATATGGCTATAGAGGGAGGAATTTCCTGGCTGGATAATGCTAAAGATATTTGCTGTCTATAAATTGCTTCTGATTGCCTTAAAAGTTGTTTCTCTCTAGCATATAATGTTTGTGCTAACTGAGCAAAACATATTTTAATTTCTTCTTGAACCTTAAAATTAATTATATTACTTTAATAATAATTAATTTTCATTATCATATTACAATTATCAATTACAATTAATTAATAGAATATAAAATATTTTAAAAAATTAAATAATTAATTTTATGTAAATATCATATTATTATTTTAAAAAAAATAAAACATTTGTACATAAAAAAGAATAAAACTGAAAATAAAAAAATGAAATTATGTACATATTTAATAAAATATTTTTTTATCAATTATTTAATCATAATTATTTTAATTGTAATGTTTGAATAAAGACAATTTAAAAATTATAACCTTAAAATAGTTATTATATAAGTAGTTCTTAAACAAAATATATACTGCAAAAATTACCTGAAGAAATTGTTTTTCTAAAAAAGTTCTTTTATCAGTTATTAATCTTATTCTGACAAGATGACTGTCATTGTCGGTACTTTCTTCATTTTTTTCTATCATGTTATTTATTTATTTTATTTATTGAAATAATTAATTTTGCAACGCAGCTTTATTAGCAACGAAACGCAAAATTAATATTATTCAATAATTAATTATTTTTTCTTAAATGCAAATGTAAAAACATTACTTCAATACACTTCTAAAAACTACTCATAAAGAATTCAACTTCTAATCATTTTGCACCTGTTATATTAACAACTGCACTGCCATCTTGATATTTTAAAAAATTTTTATTTTTTAATTAAAATAAAATATTAAAAATTATAATTATTATATAATTATTTAATTATAATTACATAATATAAATATCACAAGATTAACAAAGAAAAAAAAATATATAATAAAATGAAACATAAGAAGAAAACTTAAAAGTTGCATCCTTGCTATATTTTACATATTTCATGGTTTTCTATATTTAACTTAACGTAAGTGGTTAACATTATTCGTATATTATGAAAAATTAAACAACTTTTTAAAAGTTAACTTTATTTTTTCAAAATTTTTATCATACATTTTTTTTTTCTTTATTTTTTCTTTTTTCACATAAATGAAATTCTTACTTTGCATGTTGCATTTCTTAAGAAAAAAAATATGCGTAACAAGAATGTAATTACAACAAATACTATTAAAATAACTAATTATAATAATAATGTCAACTAAAGATATCATAGATTTTATCAAAATAATCTATAAATAATTTTTTACTTAATTGAACGACATCAATAAGTATTGTTTTTCTATTAGCAATAGAATAAAGATATCTATAATATTTCTATGCAAATCTACTATTTTTATTAAGAAAAAATTTGCACACACATTTTCTGCAAAATCACGCATAAATCGACATATTTTTTAAATGATGAAAAAATTTCATCTTGACAATCAACTGAATAGCAAAATACAATAATTATGGCAGCATAAATATGTACTTTATAAACAAATTCAAAATGTGCAATATTTTTTATTTATGGTACATGTCCGATATTGCTAAAATAAGTTAGCAGCTAAATTTTTAACAAGACTTACACGAATAGTTTCAAAACTTGTAATATTTATGAAGTACTTGGAATATTTAATTTTAGAATTATCTTGAAAAATAAAACATCGATTATTTTCTAAATGCAATTTTCTTGAACAATTCGTGTATATAAAAAATTTCGTATATTAATGTAATAATAGATAAATTATTCTATTTAATTTAAAACTAAACATAATTTTTGAACACTTTAGTTATTTTGTAGTTAATGAGAATTTCTTTTTCTGAGAGAAATCTAATCATTATTATCTGAATCATTAAAATGTTCGTTTAAATAATACAAATTTTTTCATATACAGGAACACAATAAAAGTTTTTTGTTTTTTCGAATGAACGAAGAAAGTAATTTTACAATAAAATTATTACCAAAGTAATAACAATGTTATTAAATCATTAATTCGTTAAATTAATGATAGTTAGAAAGTAATAATTAAAACCATAAATCCTTTTTAAGATTTAAATAAATTTCCGGCAGTTAAAGTGGCGTTAGTTCGACCGATGGCTGACCCATTTTCATTCGTAGACTTGTTACATCATCTTCTATTCGTACTAATAACTTGTATTTCTAAATATACAGATTTAAAAGAAAATGATATTTAATAAAATATTTTATTAATCAATAAATATATAAAATTTTATCTTAAAAAAAAGCAATAAATATATATTATATTTACCGTGGATCTATCTCCTGGTGTTGTCATCCAGGCATAAATCATATAACCAGGTATACAAAGCATTGAAGATAAAGCTGTCATCCAGCCGAGTACATGCGACCACCATGGATATTCATAGTCTAAATATTTTACAGGTGTCCATTGTACGAGATTAAAGATAAAGACGCCCTATTAAAATTAGAAAATAACATATATTTTTAGAGAATTTCTTAGAGAAAACATTCAAATTGAACAATAAAAAATTAAAAAGCATCATTAAAAACTTTAACATCATTAAAAACTTTAACATTAACATTAAAAATTCTTAATTTGTAAACAAAAATTTACTTACAATACAAATCATAGGAGTGGTAATAGTCCAACATAGTTTCCACCACATAAGAGGATAATATCCTATCATGTCTCTTATAGCATCATAGAATCGATTAACACCAAAAGCCCAGCTTATAGAGATGCATTCAAAAAAAATTAGGAAAAGAAGACAAAATCCGGATACTGCATACGAATCCAGAATTTGAAAGACATACATGCCACCTTGTGAAATGCAAGATAATCCAATAATATAAGAAAGAATACAAACGATCGCGATAAAGATTTCTTTTCGTCGACGGAGCAATTGTGGCCATTCATCCACCTTGAATATTAAATAATTCAAAATGAAATTATTTATTATTATACTAAGGAAATTTAAAGATTATTACTCACCATGGCAGTAATAAATCCTTCCATGGTACAAAACTGAGAATCTAAACCTATAAGAAGGAGCATAAAGAAAAAGAGACAAGACCAAAGAGGAGCTCCAGGAAGTTGAAGAACTGCGGATGGATAAGCTAAGAAAGCCAATCCTGGACCAGAAGCGGCAACTTCTGCGACTGGCTTTTGTTGTTCATGAGCCATAAAGCCTACTACGGAAAATATGACAAAACCAGCAAACATACTTGTCGAAGAATTTACCGAACAAACGATTAAAGCATCTTTATAAACATTATTTGTAAATTTGTTGTAACTACCAAGAGCTACTAATGTACCCAAACCTAAACCGTATGAAAAGAAAATTTGCGTAACAGCATCTATCCATACCTGCAAAATACAATAGATTATTGCTAAAATTAAACAATAATATAAAAAGAAAATGACTTATAATATATCTTTATATTGTTATATTTACCTCAGATTCTTTTAATTTAGAAAGATTTGGACTAATATAAAATCTAATGCCTTCCATAGCTCCAGGTAAAGTAATTCCACGAATCAAAAGGATCGTTAATAAAACATAAGGAAATAAGGAAGTAAAATACACCACCTTTCCAGTCCATTTGACACCTTTCCAAATGCAAAAATAGCAAAGAATCCAAACCAAAAGAAGTGTACCAGCTAATTCCCAACGAATATTCCCCACATATTCTATACCTTCGCTAATTTGAAGTGCTCGACGTCTAAAAAATAATATTTCATATAATTAAAAATATTCGTGATTTAAATATTTAATAACTATTATCAATAAAATATAATAATTAATAATAAAATATTAATTATTATTATCATTAACTATTTAATGAAGCTTACTCCCAAAATTCTTTGACTGGATCAGTAAGTTCTGTGATAGTCATATTAACATCGTTAACAGAACATACTTTAATAAAATTATGATGCTTAGTCATTTGAAGCCAACATGATAATGAATCTCTATCATAGGGATTCACACAATTTTTTGTGTTCCAATAATTGTTACAACTTCCCCACGGTAATTCTAATTAAATATAAAAAATTAATACATTTGCTGAATTATTTATCTGTGTTAAATTTATTTCTATTCACTTTACATAAAATTTACAAAAAAATTACAAAAAAAAAAAAATAGATAATTAAACTAACCACTACGCATGGACATAAAGAAATAGAAAATAGCCCAGGCGAGGATAACGATGTAATAAACATTCATCCAACAGGACATGACAGCGGCAGCGTATCCGATACCCTTAAAAAGAGGTGCTATTTTGAAAACACCTAAACCACCAACGGTGAGCATTTGACCCAGAGCTAATTCCATGAAAAACATTGGAATTCCAGCAAGAACTAATGTTAAAAAATATGGAATTAGAAATGCACCGCCACCATTCTTATAACAGAGATATGGAAATCGCCAGACATTTCCAAGACCAATTGCCAGGCCCACCTATGGATTGAATTTAATTAGTAAGATTAATAATATTCAAAAGATAAAAAAAAAATAAGAAATTAAAAGATTAAAAACACATCATAATAAGATTATATTATAATAAGATATTATAAATTAAAGTTACCACACTCAAAATGAAATCTAGCTTGGTGCTCCATGTACCACGTTCTGGCAATGGTTTCATTTTATTAGAAGCAGATGTTAGATTCAATGCAGTTTTGTCAGGATTTTCAGGATCTGCGAGTTCCGGTTCTCTCGATGCTTCCGTCATTTTAAATGATTTTATTCGCTCACCGTGAAGAAGTTTTCCCGCTTTTGATTATTTCTCTCGCGTGTTCCTGTATTGGTCGCGGAACTACCGCGAAGACATAACAGTGTTTCTGTCGACAATTTCATATTTTTATATATATTTCTTCGTTTCCTTTAACTAGTCCCTCAATGTATTAATTATATATAAAATATTTATTTAATTCACATGAGTGAATTATAAGCTCTTCTAGAGATTTTCAAGGTTAAAAGGATGTAGTTTAGAGAACGAGTTTGACCGAGTTCTTTTTCTGAGACCGGATGCGATTTGCGTTTTGTCGTGTGGAAAATCTACGGAAGACTATTACACGTTGAAATTCAAGAATACCAGCTGAGTGGAAAATGGCAAATCAATGACTGTATAAAATCTGTATTCTATATGTTCCTAAGAAATTAAAAGTTATATTTTATTTGAGTATTTTAAATGTCCAGTGATTTCATTCATTTTAAAATGAATGAAAATGAAAAGTAAATAAATCTTACAGTTACTACAAGATATAGATATTTTAATAGTTTTTAAAAACTGCCTCTCTTTATTGCAAAATTAAAAATGAAATAAAGAATAATATAGTATTTCTAATTTAAAAATCAATAAGAAAAAATTAAAGCGTAAAAGCAATATCGATACGATCTGGTTAAATACGAATGTCCGGCTGGGGAACTCTGTAATGAATATCCGAGTCCATGCACGTTCCCCCAAAGCTCATCACACCCCGACCCCTTCGCGGCCGATCTATTGCCTGAATCCCTCTTCCTCTTCCACGCTCATAAAAAACAGCTATATTCTAATTAGCCGAGAATGCGTTGTTCCGCATAATCGACATTGCTGTGATCTTGAATTTTTCGCTTACTATTAATTGCTTCTTCGTTAAATTCATTATTTTTTCTGCAATTCTTCTTTCTATTCTGATTACATGTATGTTTCTCAATTAATGACGCGTAGAAATGTCAATGTTATTCGCACATGGTTCATCTTCTCTATACTATTTTTTGCTTTTTTCTTTTTTCTTTTTTTTTTTTTTTTCGATAAAGTGATTTGCGAAATAAAATAGCTTTATACAAACCTAAGTGTGATATCAATCTCACGACACTGTGTCAGCCGTTTAAAATTTGCGCTTCCGTGATCACTGTACTTCTTTCTTTTAAATTTCGGACACTTCGTGAAAAAAACGGAAGCTTTGAAGAAACAGCTGCGCGGGAAATTCGGATTTGAATAGAATTTCAGGAATCGAGAATATTGTATGCACTACACTGCATTCACTCTTGATTTTTCACGCAACAACTCGATCAGATTAAACGAGATGCAATTCATAGTTCAATCGAGTTTCCGAACCAAAAGAGTATAACACTTTGATTAGATGGAACCTCGGCAAAATGGTATTTGACGATCAAGAGCTTCTCTTGATCCTGGTGGCTCTAATGATCTTACGATCATCGATTATTATATACGATTTACATGAACGAGAATTTGCAATCTTTCGTTTTTTCCTCCCTTATTTTTTCTTGTTTTTTTTTATCGTTTGTCTGTTGATGTTTAAAAAAAGACTTATATCCGAGGGACGATGCGAATGCTTAGCCGGTCCGCTCAGAACTGGAATCAAGAGTTCACTTTCGACAGCGAACTAGCTGAAATATTGGGGGTACAAAATCGGGGGATCCCCCTTTTCCTTTTTTTCCTCCGGTCCACCCTTGCCGTTTACATCGGTGTCATACATTTATTCCGCGCGCACTCACTCATGCCTGTTCGCGAACTCAAAGCAAGAGGGGACGAGGAAAACAAGGAGAAAGAGGTCGCAACAGTATATCATCATCAAGTTGACGGCTATCCCGACGATATTTTGCTCTTTATTGTCATTATTTAGATATATATACATATCTATTACTTTTCTGTTATTTTGATAATTTTATAATTTTACACTTTACAATTTTATTATAATTGTTAAATTATATTAATTTGAAATTTTTGAAAATAATAAAAAAGAAAAATGTCCTAAGATGTAATAGAAGCATTTGTTATAAATTGTGGAAATTATTTTATAATCGACCAGAAGATAATCTTAAAAAAAAAAAAAAAATCATTATTTTATTCATATATGAATAATGAACTTCATTTCAACATTTATATAAATGAAATTCTGGTAGTGCTTAATTATCTACATTCTAGTTAAGTTTATATTATCTGAATTATCGTTAAATGTTATTCCTTTTATATTTTTTTATAATATAATATAATCGAAATATAATCGAATATAAATTGTATTTTTAATCCAAAATAAGTAAAAAATTAATTCATTAAACAATTATTATATTTGCAATATATATAATACAATATTTACATAATATATTATTGTGCATTTTAAAATAACATCCTCTTATATAAACATGAATTTTTTTTAATTGAATGAAAAATCATAATTGGTGAGGGAAATTAGATAGATTTTCATTATATGAGCAATTTGGTTATAAAAAACCATTCATTCTTGTATATATAGTTAATATGAATTTATATTCTATTGTATGTTTTTAAAGTTTTAATTTAAAGCTTATTGTAAAAATTTCCTCTAAATATAAAGTAGAACTTATTTATTTGAATTATCCATAGAAATAAAATTTCAAATATTTTTATATATATTTGAATAATTAATAATACAATATTTTCTGAATTAATATCTTTATTATTGAAACCGTATATCAAATAAGCAAGTTTCTGTACTTTCTGATAAAATGAAAGAGTGCGATAAAGTAGATGAGCAAGACTAGGAAGCTAGTATATCCGGAGGGTTCACGTGACACCGATCTATCGCTACATCCGTTCTGGGTATACTCCGTAATATAGATCATCAGGATGATCGACATTAACTCACACAAATTTCAAAGCATCTACTATAGATAAAGAACATTCTTCAATCTAAAAAATTGAACAATAATTTAAGAGAATGAAAGAACTTTCTTATAAATACTTGTGATTGATTTTTGTTCTAGTAGAAAGAAATTAATATCCATAGAAATTTCTCTAAATAAATTGAAAAAAATAATCCTTTATTATAATAACCGGATTAAATATATAATGATCGAATCTTTATAATTTTTTCAGAAAGCAAAAAACTTTTAGCGTAACTAATTTTTATACTTTGTATGCGCGCACATATATACGTTTTGATTGCTCGTTAACGGTCAACACGGCAGAGGGGAGCATCCCCAATGACTAGAGGATGTGCGGGAAGTGCCGCGGGAACCATATTAAGAATTACTTTACAGGTCACATTTTTTTACGAATCAAATCTTTTTACGAACTAAAAAATTATTGATATTAAAATTTTTAATATCAATAAATAATTTTTAATATTAACAAACAAAAATAAAATATAAATTCTTTAAAAAAATAAAAAATGAATAACAAATAAATGAAAAGTAATACAAAATATAAAAAGAAATTACATTATTTAAAATTAAATTATATCATACAAATATTTCTTATTAAATTCGTGTTTTATAAGATATTTATATAAATATGATAATTATAAAAATAATTCTTAAGTTCTTTTTTAAACATTATAAATTAATAAAATTAAATGTTTTATGTAAATGATTAATAACTTAATAATTATTACTTTTGTTTTTAATAAACACAAACGTATTTTTTATCATATATCAAAAAATTTTTTTCATGTTTAAAATTGTATAAAATTAAATAAATATTTAAATTTCATTTCCTAAAAAATTAAAGGTTGGTATCAATTTATGTTGCTAAATTTGGCAATCTTGCTGTACTCTATCATTGTGAGAATAGGAATTAAGTTTTCTAACCTACAATATTCTACAATATTCTAAATACAATATTTCTTTTTCAAATAAAAAAATTAGTTTATTATAAACAAATAAAAAATTTTTTTTATTATTATAATGGCAGAAGCAATGCGTCAAACCGTAGCTGGAATGTTAAAAGGCATTGAAAGGTATACATTTATTATTTAAATATTTAATCAAATTCATTTCATTCTTTATAATTTATCTTAATAATAAGAAAAATATTTGAAAATTAAATTTATTTCTTCAAAATTTAATTATTAATTTATTTTACATTTTTTTTTAAATATTGATTATACTTTTATCTTATATAGTAATTATAAATATTACTATAAATAATATACTATACAATATATTTTATACAATTGTTAATATTAAACATGCATGTTAAATATTACAAACATAAATATCTACTTTATTTTAAGTAAAATAAATTTCAGATATAATCCAGATCATTTAGCAACTCTAGAAAAATATGTTGAAATACAATCAAGAGAAAATGCATACGATTTGGAGGCTAATTTAGCAGTTTTGAAACTGTATCAATTAAATCCACATAGATTTAACATGGATATTACGTGTCAAATATTGTTAAAAGCTTTAACAAATCTTCCTCATACTGATTTTGTCCTTTGTAAATGTCTTCTCAGTGAACGAATTGTAAGTTTTTCATTTTATTATAAGTTTAATAATATTTTCATTAATAAATATTTTTATTTATAATATAAATATAGATCAAATATAATTTTGATTAGAAAAAAGTAAAAAATAAAAGAAAAAAGTATATAAATGTATTAAATATAAGTAAATAAAAAATATAAATATATATAATATATAATATATATAATAATGAAATACATTTACACGTTTTATTTTAATTTTTTGATATTTTTCTAATCATTATTAGAAAAATTAATTCCTTATTATTAATTTAAAAACTAATTAAATAAAAATTATTTTACAGATGCAAGAAAGCCCTATTAATCAAATTATGTATTTGGGAGACATTTTAGAACAATGTGACTTTCAACATTTTTGGGATAGAGTCCTTTCTATGTCTGATCTTTGTGATAGAATTGTAGGATTTCAAGATTCTATAAGAAAATTTGTTTGCCATGTAGTAGGAATCACATTCCAAACAATAGATAAAAGTCTTCTAGCACAACTTCTTGGAGGTGTTGATGGTATATAATCTTTTTTTAAGAACTATAAGAAGAATTATAAAAATATTCACAGAATAGAATATTTTGTTATATAATATTTATAATATTTATATATATTTATATATAATTAAACAAAATATTTAATTAAATTAAACAAAATAACCATAAGTTTAATATAAATCTACTTAATTAACATCGTTCATATATTTTAAAGTTATTCAATATTTATAAAAATCTTTTTAATTTAATTTATAAAATGTTAAACTATTCTAAAATATATATATATTTATATATAATAAAAATATATATATAAATTTAATAATAAAATAATTATTTTAGATCCTACATTAAAACATTGGGTAAAAAAATATGGATGGAAAGAAGAAAGCAAATCTATTATTTTTATCGCCAATCAAGATGAAAATATCAAGACAAAAAATATTACAGAAAAAATAGATTTTGAAAATGTTGCTGGTTTAATGGCTGCTTGTCTATGAAATTTATATCTTAAATTTTTTTAAACAAAATTTCTTGTTTTTCTTTTAATCTATCTTTTCTTATAATATAATACTTTTTTATGTATAATAATTTTATAACATATATAAATATCATAAAAAAAATATACATTTTTCATATTATTTAAATACAACCGAATGATATTAATATTCTTAAAAAATTGAAGACTAGTACAATTGAAATATTTTAAAATAAAACATTTAAAAAAATGACATTTCAAGAAATTTTTGAAAGATATATTAAAAAATTTAATTATATATTCTACAAGTTTTACTAAGATTTTGTTGAATATATTCAATGACTAATATTACATCCAATATGATTACTAACATTTCAATCACATGAATATTAAATTTGCAAGTATATTTAAATTTATTTAATTATATGGAATGCCTCATGAATAAATATTAAAAATTTAATAATTTATTTTGAACTACATTCTGATAAAAAATTAAATAATAAATTCAACAACAATAAAATAAAAATATAAATTTAAATATTAAAATACCTTTTCTCCTATATTTATTTTTTTTATTTCTGTAACTTAATGTAAGTTTATTTTAAAAAATTAAAATACTATAAACTCTTTAGTTTTAGATAATAAAATGTTTTCAATAATATTTAAATATAATATTTAAATATAATATTTAAATAATTTTGATTGTTAGATTGTTTATATAAACAATTGTAATTATGTAAATCTTTGTTTTTCATATATCATGATGTATGATGTTTTAATTCATTAATCGTACTTAAATAATAGAAACTTCTGTAATATAAAAAAGTACTTATGGCAAACAAAGCCATAACAAAAGCTTTTACTTCATAATGTGCAATCAAACATTTATCTAAACTTCATGATCTATCAGGTACGCATCTTTTCGAAAAGTATAACGTGGTGGATTTTGGCAAGGAAACATCCATAAAATTGGATGGCTTTTACCACAAACTTCGGAAAGTAAAATCAAAGTACGTGAACTGTTTCTTTTATAATGATGACTATTCTGCATATGTTCCATTATATTTTCTTCTCCCAGGATACCTTGAAATTGGTCTACAAGCATTGCGATGACAAACATACCAAACAGTGCTGATTCCAATACCAATATAACACAGTGTAAGCTGTAGAAAAAACTTTTTGATTATTTCATTTTTTTTTAATAATATATTTCTGTTATATTAATACTCAATTTTTATATTAATGTTTATATTAAATAATTTTTAAACTTAAATTTAAGTTTCTAAAAGATATTTAATATTATTAGATTTAATAATCTTCTCTCTACATTTTATAATGTTTTTTCTCTCAATAAAAACTTAATTTTTTTTTAATAGAGATGTTTGAATTGTAATTATTTTCTCAAACAATAATTACAAATAGTTATATTTAAAATACACATACATGCGACTCTGTTTGACAGCTATATCATTACTGCATCGAGAACATTCTAAAATCCATGAGGTTATCACCAAGCCTAGAGCATAGAGGGCCAATATTCCAACATAGATCAGAAATTGAATAAAGTACTTTTGATTTCGTTCTCCAACACAGTTGTTTATCCTTTGAGCAACATTGTAAATTAATTTATAATAAAAAAATATTACATTAAAAAAACTACTATTAAAATATATAAATTATAAATTTATTATTGTTATATTATTATTTTTAATACAATAATAAATATTTTATAATACAATAAAAAAATTTCAATACAAAATAAAAATTAATAAATTATTTAATATAATTTATTTATATATATTTTATTACATTAAAAAATACCATAAAACTCTTTCTTGCAAGTTGAAATATTACCTCTATTAAAAATAAATAAAAAAAAAATAAGCTGTCAATATATATTATAAACTTCATATCTTTTGAAATTGTAAACAATTTTTATATACCTATAAAATTATAGCATACCATGGACAATGATGATCCATTCTCCTAACACATCGTTTACAAATTCTACAGTGACATGCTTTAGGTGGTCTGTATGTTTCACATCTAGTACAAACAGTCCAACTGTCTCTTTCATCACATTCAATTTTTGTTTCTGGATTATCTGTATGAATGTCAGAAAAGTCCATACGACTTTGAAGTAGTGGCACAACACCAGGATCACTGCAGACTGCCTTCAAATGTGATGTTATCAATAATAATACAATGGTGTTGAAAGCCACAACATGAAAAGGACCCCATAGACTATACATAATAAAAAGAGATTAATAATATAAATCAGAAAATAGTTATTACAAGTGCATTTCCTGAAGTTGCATTTTTAATTGCAATAAAAATATAATAATGTGTAACAAAATGAAAAAAAAAATATTAACAATATTTTATTAAGTTAAATTAAAAATGTTAAAAGATTAAATTAAAAAATTAAAATACACATATTTATATTAGTAAAAAATTTATATAAAATCAATTTAATACAAACAAATATAAAACTATGAATAAATAGAATTACAAACACAGAAAATTATCAAATGCACCTGTCTTGTAAACTATGCAGGATAACCCAACGTACGACGACGTAATCTGCATAAAAGACAGCAACGTATGTAATTATGATACACACGATCCCACAAGGGTCTTTTACAAACATTTTTATTTATTCCATACTCTTTATTAACAAATATATGAAATATCGTCATAGATTAAAACGATTTCATATTACTTCATTTTTCATTGAATTTACATTATACGAATTCAATTCATTTTTTAAGAATTCCATTTAAGCTCAAGTCTTTTTATTCTACAATTGCACTGAAACACCAAATCGGAATCGTATTTAAACAAAAAGAAAATTTATTTCACTAAATTATCTTAAAACAACACAAACAATAAATTTTCTGACCAATACTGATCATTATTGACTAGCCTAAACTGGCCGCCATGATATTACTGTTATTAAATAACCACGTGACATTCCCTACTTCATTGTATATTTTTTTCTCCTACTTAAAAATGTTCGCTTCTTTATTAATACTATAAATATAACAATTAAATATCGTCAGCTATAATAAAAATAAAATTATTGAATATAAGATTATAAAATTTCATTGTTCCTATAAAATTGAAATTAAAATATTAAATTTATATATTAATTTTTTAAATTTTATAATATAAAATACAATAATAATTAGTATTATATCAAATAATTATAATAATATAACATAATAATTATATTAAAAAATTAATATTAAGAACAAATATTTTTTAATATTATTTAACTTCATTAAATATTTAAGTGGAAACATATGAATATGACAGAGTATCATTCCGTATAAATATACAATAATGCATAATTAAACGAAAATTTTATTTACAAAACTAGTTGCAAATAAAAGTAATAAAAGCAATAAATAATAATAATAATAATAATAATAATAATAATAATAATAATAATAATAATAATAATAATAATAATAATGACAATAACAATGATAATCATAATGGTAATGATGATGATGATGATGATGATGATGATGATGATGATGATGATGATGATGATGATGATCAAGTCTTAATCGATCAACGATAAGTATAATAAGTGAAAGAAAGGGACAGTAAAAGACAGAAAGATAGGAAGAATGGTAAAATAATGGTAATTTGCTATATCGGTGACTTAATGATATAACAGTAGCAATAGCAGCTGTATAGACTTCAATAGTAGTTAACGATAGCTGTAGCAATAATTTATATTTTGAATTTAATTTTCATGTACAGACTTAAGCTCTTTAATCTGTTTAATAAGATACGCCTTCTCATCATTAAACTGTTCGTCTTCGGAACGATCAGTGTGGAAGCGCGTTAGAAATTCGATTAATTTTTCCTGATTGCGCAATAATATATCTAAAATTGGTTTTGGTTTATTTGGATTCGCCACGAACACCTAATAAATTATAAACAAAGTTTTTAAATTATTTTTTATAAAAATTATAATATAAAATATAAAAATAATAATAATGAGTTAAACTACATAAATATACCTTAAACACATGAAACGCTTCAAATTGAATATTACGTGATTTTTCTTTAAGCATATTCATCATCAATTTCAGATTATCAGGATTTGAAATATACCGTGTCATTACCTGAAATTTAAAGATTTTTTAATTAATACGATCTTACAATTCTACATATGCAACATTTAATAATAATCATACATACAGTGAAATTATGTCTATCAAGTAAAAGTTCTCCTAATAGTTTCAAACTCTGTCGTCGCGTAACATAATTTTCTGAATTCAATAACCTTTGATAATGAGAGAAAACTTTATCGTAATTAATTTCTAAAAATTCAGCGCTCAGTATTTTATGCCTGGTAAGTAATTCCTAAAAATCAATGTACCGGATACACCAAGTATGTTTTACTTTAAAGTACGATATATCATGCGCTTTATCATCGCTTACTTTGAATGTAGAAAACGCGTCGGAAGCTATGTCGAAAGTTGATACTTCAACATATCTGAAAAAATTGTAAAAGTCGTCCGAATAGATCATGATTTTAGCCAAGGCCTCATATCTTGCACACTCTCTTAACATAGTGCCACAGTTTAAAGCAATATCTTGGTGTTCATACCTGTAATTTTAATTATAATTATAAATTGAAATATTTGTTCAAATATTTATATATAAATTCCATAATTTGAATTAAAAATTATATTATAATAATATTAATTGATATAGTACAAAATAAAAGACAAAATATAGATATTATATTTTCAAAAAGATTGAGAACTTACCCAGACATAAGAGTAAATAATATTTCTGGTTTAGTACATATATATTCTACTGTTGGAGATCTGGTTCCAATTTGTCTCCGTAATATGTTATTAAATACTTGAGCAACATCTTTCTTTCCCTAATGAAAAAAATATTTATTAAATATTCAATTATTATTAAATATTATTATTAAATTATTAAACATATAATAATGTTTTAAAATAAGAAAAAATAATAAAAAATAAATAATAAAAAACTATACATATGTATCACATAAGAATATTATATAAAAATATAATATATAATTTTGATAAATTTATTTTCTGATATAAAATTATTTTGAAATTTATAATTTAATTATAATTTAATATTATTATTAATGCATATAAATACCTCAAAATCTATGCGACTAAGATTTTGCACAAGTAAAAGCAACAAATTACTATTATACAATTCCTGCGCCAATTGGGCAACAACAATATCTGCTTGAGGTTCTGTTTCAGCTGTTCCATAAAGCATATTTTTTATATGTACTAAATTTTTACTGACATCCTCTTGAGCCTAAAAATGAACGTATTGCGTCATAGAAACCGAAATGTAGCCTCACAACATACCTTTTCTACCTTCTTATCACCACGCTCCAATGCATTTACTGCCTCCTTAAGAGCTTTCACCACCTCCGCCGGACTCTTTTGAGACTTTCCGAACAGAGGCATGTTTTTCACAATGTACAGACCTTATGGAATATATAAAAATAATAAAAAAAATTAATTTTTTATTTTAATAAATATTTTACATATACTATATTTAATACAATTAAATATTGTAATTATATATATAATTTATATATATATATATATATATATATATATATTATATAAATTTTAAAAATTTTTTATTTTGATATTTTATATAAAAAAATATATATTAAAATTAAATTAAAAACAAGTATAAATAAATACAAAAATTATAAAAAATTTACATTAAAAAAATTACGTGATTTAATTGATGAATATTTCAAATTTTAAATTGAAATTTATGCATAAAAATTGTTCTATTCTATTATTCATATTCTAAATTTACAATAGTTTAATTTTTTTTTTTATATATTCATATAAAGAATTTTTATTATACAATGTATTTTACGAATATTTCTTTCATATGTTAAAAGCTTTACAATAAATTATGTTAAACATATTTCTTCAGGTTATATCTGTAGATGTAAATGTCAAATTTGTTAGAATCTACGACCTATTATCATCAAACATGATTTTATAAATATTAATTTCTGTCTATTCTTCTTTTTAAAAATATACATTTGATTTAACCTAAATTTTGATTTTCGTAGAAATGCATTTAAAAATTCAAAAAATGATTTAAAAAATAATTGAATCAAGAAACACTGTAAGAAATATGCCGAATGAAATAGTTGCAACAAAAATGGAGGTCGTGTATTAAGTCGATTAACGATACAATGACGATAGAAAGGTTCAGGTAAAAAAAAAAAAAGAAATCAACAAAACAACTCAAAATTTATACATATTTATACAAGAGATGAATAACATAAAATAAAAATTCAACAATTTGAAGAAACTAAAAAAAGTTAAGTTGCGACTTGCAAAAGTGTGAATTCGTTTAAAGGAATAACAAACGTTTAACCTGAGCGTTTCAATCGTCTTGTAAGGCTTAAAATAATCTTACCATTCAGTCAAACCCTAAACGAACCCTCAGCCTCAGTTCGAAGTATTCTATGTGATTCTTTTAAAAACACACATATAAGGCAACTACTTTTCAACTTAATATTTTAAGTTAAAAATACAATTTATATTATTATGACAGTTCTATCAATAACAGATTCTAATCTTACGCACTGTAATATAATTTTTTTTTTTAAGAATACTATAAATAAAATATTTGTCTTTGAAAACTTTTGATTAATTGCACGATTCTATGACGTCTCTTATCAAAATTCTTTCACGACTAACGCCGAATCTGCAAAAATATTATTGGTCTTGACTATCTAGAAACTTTTGTTTCAACCAATTAGAAAGCTTTGAAAATAAAATCAAAATTCAATTCGTTTAATGAAGATATAATCTTATTATTTGAATAAACTAATTTTTATATTATTTTCTTATATAGTTAAATTAAATAAATTAAAAAAATATATTAATACAATATTTCAATTTAATAAATATAAAAAAAGTCTCATTTTAATATTATTTTGAATTATGAATCATATTCTAATCATGAAAAATATTTTTTGTAGGATTATTTTATATATAATATTATAATGTAATATATATATATATATTATTACATGTATATTGAATCATATAGCGCGAAAATTTGTATAATCTATAATTTTTTAAGCAAATCAGTAAAATATAAATCTTCATATCTTTATTAATTTATTTTGTCATAATATGTCTTCAAATATAATTTTTAATATAATTTTTTAGACATATATATCGTAATAATAGATTTAATTATATTCAAAATTAATAATTAATTTAAAAAATTAATAATTATGAAAATTTTCTTTAAAAATATATAATAATTATTTTTAAATATTTTTGTAAAAATTAAAATTGAAATTGTAAAAAGAAAAAATAAAAAAATATTTGAATTAAAATAATCTTTTTTAATCCACCTATTTATTATTATATCTATGAATATAAAAATCATTATAAAATATATAAAATTATAATTATTTAAATTAAATTAAATTATATGTATAATTTATAATATTATAATATTATAAATTTTGATGCATTATGCATTTTTCTCTTTCGATTTATTAATCTTTACATTTATATTATTTATTGGACCAATTGACAAGTGGATATTACCAATATTAAAAATAAAATCCCAATAGTAATGTTTGGCATGTTATAACACTAGAAACAGGTTTTTCTTACAGAGATTACAGTGCCCATAAACGTGGAACAGAAGGGACCACGTGACTGAGAAGGTAACCAATCAGCTGTTTAACTTTGTCGTGCCGCCAAGCTCGTCTCTATTCTGTACTGTGCACGCGGAAGCTAGATTTTCGTGTGATATTTTTGCAAGTAAATGAACGTTTTCTTAAAATGGTTATATTAGTACGATAAAAAAACGGCTGAATTTTACTTTTGTGTGTGTAATAAGACGTTTTTTGGTCGGTATATCGTTAAATTCTGTTCTCAAATGGTTCTATATCATAGTCGCCATTTTGGTGATAGACCGAGCCAAGATTAGCGAGTGTACCTATGATCTTTTTATTTTCACTCGGCATTCGGTCGATCGTCGTGATCGTCGGTGACGCCGGGACGGAATTCTAACCTCGAGGATGACGCAACAAAACAAAACGATGAACTTTCTCATACATGACGCGAACGGTGAGTATGCCGAGTGCGCGCCAATTATCAGCATGCCTTACTTCGATGATAATGTCTTAATTTTCTTTCATTTTCCTTAAGATCACTCAGTTTTAATATTGTTGTCTTGTTCCTGGATTCATGCTTATGTTTCTATTATTTTTTGTTTAACTCTTATTAATTATGAGTCCGTGTTGGCTCTTTTTTTTTAATATTCATGTTAATCCTATGCTCTATTTCTTTATAAGCTATTTGCATTAAATGTGTGGAAAAATGTTTTTATTTTCTTTTCTATTATTAGGTAAATAAAAATAATTTGTTTTAAAGTTATTTTATCTTAAATTGTTAAAAAATGTATATATTTACTTGTTTCATTGCTTATACAAAAAAATCACTTTTATTTTCTAATACTTTTATTGAAACAAAAATTTTGTTTACTTATTTATTTAATTTAAAATAATTTAATTAAAATAAATACTTTGAAATATTTTATTATATAGTATATTGACATTTAATGTTTAAATTTAACAAATATCTAAATTTTTTATAAGTTGTTATTGATGTTATATTGTCTTTGTATTATAAATTTGTGGAATTTATTATCTATATTAAAAAATCTTATTTTTTTATTGAATTTATAAAAAAATTAAAATATTAAAATAAATATATGATATATTTGTTTATTAAATTATTAAAACAATACTATAAAACTTAATATTTTTTTTAGGTCATCCACAAGTAATAAAAGTAGTACAGAGTACAGCTAATAAAGCATTGGGCGGTATCGTCAGTACAACAAATGCAGGTGGCCTTAAAGTCTTTAAGACTCCGAGCCAAGAATCTCAGGTATAATATGTTTATAAGAATTTTAACCTATTATTTGAACCTCTTTTGATTACAATCTTTTATAATGATAATTTAATTATTTATTTTACTATTAAATTCAATAATATGTTTTTTTGATTTAGGTTTTGTCATCTAACGCACAAGTTCTTAGAACTATCAGTCTGCAAAGTCCTTCAACTCCAGGTCAAAGTAAGTTATTCAATAATTATTTTCATTTATTTATTATTTTTATTTATTTCTATTTTATATATTCTTTTATATATTTTTTATGATAAAACAAATATTTTTTTTAAATTTTCTCATATATCATTTAATTTTAAAATAAAAAATAATACAATGTTTTATAATTATTTTAGGGTTAGTTACAATACCATTACAGAATACAAAATTGGCAACAACCAAGGCTGGTGAACCTGTACTGACCAAGACTATACAATTAACATCTGCACAAATGGTATGCTTTATTTAAATGATTATCTCTTGAATATTTTTAAAAGATAATCGAAATTTAAGAATAAACTTTTTAAAACTTAAGAACTTTAAAAATATATAAATAAATAATTTTTATTCTTTTATGTAGAGTGATATAAAGCAGGCAATAGTATCTCAGCAGCAACAACAACAACAATCTGCTAATCAACAAATTGTGAAAGATGCAAGTGGAAAAACATATATCAGTCCGATATTGGATCATAGTGGTTCTAGAAAAAGACAAGATGTTGAGGGTGGTGATTTTGTACCAGAGTAAGGATATATAAAATATTTTTTTTATTCATATGATTAATATTTTCTTTAATTTATAGATTTATAATTATATGCAGATAATATATGCATAATATATACAGATAACTTTTTTTTTAATTATTTGAATAAATAAGATTTAATTCAAAAAAATTAAATATTTTTGAAATATTGATTTTTTATAATATATTTATCTTTTTAACAGTAAGCGAAGAAAAACAGAAAAAGTAGGTAAAGGATTACGTCATTTTTCAATGAAAGTTTGTGAAAAGGTCAAAAAAAAGGGAACGACGTCGTACAATGAAGTTGCGGATGAACTTGTTGGAGAATTTACTAATCCTGCTCATATAAATTCGTTAACAGATCAGGTATTTTTCTTATTTCTTTTTATTTATATTATATTATAAAAAAATAAAGAACTAACTAATATATGTAATATTTTGTTTAGCAATACGATCAGAAAAATATTAGAAGACGTGTTTATGATGCTTTGAATGTTTTAATGGCAATGAATATTATTTCAAAAGAAAAGAAAGAAATCAGGTGGTTAGGTCTACCAACTAATTCTCTTCAGGAATGTTTGGCACTTGAAAAAGATAAAAAAAAGAAAATCGAGAGAATTAAAATGAAAACACAACAATTACATCAATTGATTCTCTCGCATATCTCTTTTAAAAATTTAGTGGAACGTAATCGTGCCAATGAAAGTCTGCGTGGCCCACCAAAACCAAATTCTGCCATTCAGCTGCCATTCCTGATTGTGAATACTAGCAAAAAGACTGTCATAGATTGCAGCATTTCAAATGACAAGTAATTTAAAAAAATAATAATTATTGTTATTAATATTTATTGTATTTCAATTGATAATATACTTATTACAGAACCGAGTACCTGTTCAATTTTAACGATAAGTTTGAAATTCACGACGACATTGAAGTTTTAAAGCAAATGGGTTTAGCTTTCGGTATATAATTTTAATATTTTTAAATATTTAATTGAATTATATCTATTAATCTTATTGATTAAAAAAAGTAATATTTAAATAGGTTTAGAAAAAGGAGAATGCACTGAAGAAAATTTGCGTAAGGCCAAATTAATGGTTCCAAAATCTCTGGAAAAATATGTGGAACGTATGTATTATTTATAATTAAAGAGTTTTCTAAATCACTATATAAATTTTGTTTTATATTTCTTTTTAGAATTAGCATCTGGTGATTTGGAAAAATTTATACCAGTGACCATTCCTGGACCAAGTACCTCAATGGAAGATCTGGACACAAAATTGGAAGGTTCTCGACCTCCTTCATCTTCTCATACTTCACTTTCAGAAGATGTTTTATCGCCACCCTCGCAGTATTATTCCGAGGAAGAAGATGAAGAAGAAGAAAGCGATCAAGATGACCAAGCCGATAGTGATCTCGAAGTTAACTAGCACTCCGAACGATTTTCTCGGGGCTGGACTCAGGGTAAATAATTTATTAAATACATATTATAAAAAAATCATAAAGAAATCTTTATTGTATAAATATCATAATATTTATATTTTATAGGATACTCGTCATTGTTAGCAGCGTATTCGATATGGTCGTCATCGATATCGCTCTCAAAAACGTCATTTTTATGCGCAATCAAGATGCGAACGAATAACGGTAATTGGGGATCTCTTAAATATGAAATCTCGTTATCACCGTTAATAAAAGTCTGTTAATGAAAAAATGAGAATGGTCAAAAAGTGAATTAAATGTCGATTGGGGCCAAGGAGAAACAAAAAAGCAAGAAATAAATCGTGTAAGAATAAAACTCAAAAAGTTTCAGAACGTCTCGTCTGAAAAAGGAGATTTTCGTGCACGACGATCGACAGGATCCATGATTATGCGGCGCGACTGAAACCCGGGGTGCTATTTTAATTGTGCATCATCTTAACAGGTTTATATGATTAGCATCTATGTATTGTAAATTATAATCTTGACAATGATATCGATATTAATGTGTACGAGACATTATGACCAGTACTCATTTTCTTATGGCACGTTTATAATTAATATCGCCCGAACTAATATGCCGTGATGGTATTCTGGATACGGGCGCACGTCTGATTCAATTTCGAACTAAAAATAATAAATTGTAATAATGTTATTGCACTGTGTATATCAATTTTCTCTACCTTTATGTGTTAATTGCTTTTCTATTTAATAGAAATTTTTGCTTGTTTCACAAACTCTGATTATATATTGTGATAGTAAAATATAATTTATAAAAATATAATATTAAAAGAAGTATTATTTTCATTTTAATTTTTATGTTTATATTGTTATAACATTATAATTTTATATATATGTATATATATATATATATATATGAAATTTTTAATGAAATTAGAAAAAAGTCAGTTTCAGATTTATATTTAAAAACATTTTATAACTAATATTAATAATGATTAGTAATAATATATCAGTCTTCATTAAATTGAACTAAAGAAAAAATGAGGGAATAATATGAATAAATTTTATGAAGAATCAATTTATCCTACTTATAAAAACAAATATATTATTACAATTTTTATATATAAAATATTAAATTTAATATTTATAGAATTTAATATATTTTCACATTTAAAAAATTTTTTTTTTATTTTAATTTTAACATAACTATTTTTATTACAAAAATCATAATTTATTCGAGATCATCATCGTCATATAAGTCATCAAAATCTGAAAGAAAAGATTATTTATAACTATATTAATAATAAATTATGATAGAATATAATTTTTATTTACCATTGAAAAAATCCGCATGCACTGCTTTCTCACTTGCAGTTAGATCAACTAATAAGCGACTACCTCCAACCTAAAATATTTTTAATAAATTTATAGTTTTATCAATATATAATTAAAACAAATTTAATTTATTAATTACTAATAAAAATTATAATTCAGCAAAGAAAACATAACCTTTAAAATTGAAATGTACCTCTTCTAATTCGATATAAGATCCAGCTCCTTCTGGAAACATTTCATCTGCTACAAGAGTAGGTTTCATTTTATTATAAGTAAGAATTAAATAAATTCTTTAATTTTTTGTAAAATTCTTGTTTTGTTACAAATATTAACAAGATAAAATAATGATCTTTCAACTAAAGAATTTAAAATCTTTCATTAGCGCCCTCTGGAAGAAAAAAATAAATTCATATAACCGGATATTTTAAATTGAATTTTTAAAATTCTCTGTATATTTATAAAAAAAAAATTGAGGAGTAAATAAAATGGAATTCAATAATCTTCATTTTTTTAAAAAACTGTAATTATTATTAATCGTAATAATATGATTATTGACAATGACGCGGCTATGTGCACATTAAAACACCTTAATCCGTATCTTACAAGACCAGCTTTTCTTTTACATTATATACAGTAGCTAAATATTGTATTATTTCACTTTGCAATATAATAAAACTATTTATATATTTATATATTTATATATGCACGTATGTATTCTGAAATCATTGTAAATATCCACATTTTTATTTTATATGTGGACATATACAACGAGTTATGACAAATTTATCATTATCGAATTCTTTCTATGCTTAGCGTAAGTAAGAAACGATTCGAAATTAAATGATTCTGCTTGGCTTTCGTCTTCTCTATATAACACAATAGGCTCCGCTAAGGCTCCGCTTATCGCCGATAACTTTTTTTTTCCGGCTTCCAGGGTGTATAACGTTATTTCTCCTCTCAGAATTCAGAATTCTAACTAATTTAATAATAACATCTCATTCGATCCTAGAACCAATCAACTTACTATTTAAACAATTAAAATCAATCGATCGGAATTCTTTCTTTTTCATTTCGTAGTTATATATTATTTACAAATTCATTAAAGTTAAACTTCTCTTTCGTTGAGTTCGCATATTCAATCATATTAATTATAAACTCTCTATATTTTATGTAAAATTAATCATATAAATAACAAAAAATATATATATCAAAATTTGAAAACAAAAAAAAAATGATCTACATGATTTTCTTGTACCCTATACTTTTGAGTAAATTACAGAAATAAAATATTGTACTACATCACTTAAATGAAAAGATTTTTGAGCTAAAAGTAAGATAACTTTTGAAAATAACTATTTTGAAAATCATGAATAATGAGAATAAGAGATATGCAGCATTTAATATCTATGCTTTTAATATATTATATTTATCGTTCTATATAATTCTAATTTATTTTAGTTTATAAAAAATATTAATTAGATCGATTTTTTTTACATCAAACAAATGACTATAATTCAAAATTAATATCATTATATTATAATATCATTATATTTATAATAAAAAAAAAGAAAAACATTAATAAAATATTTTGCGTTTGCACATAAATCATAATTCTATTGTTAGAAAATATTAAATGAAAATTTTAAAATCGATAAATAATAAGAAATAAAACTTAAAGATAAACGAGTCACGAAAAATTTAAAAACGTTTAGACAACGTTTTTTTTTTTTTTTCTCTTTTTGTTAATTCTCTTAGAGATATTTCATTCAGATGTACGAGATCGTAAAAAATTATACAAACTTTACAGAAATATATCATATAAGATACGATATGCTAGATTTCGTAAATTCTTTAACATTGATCGTCAATAATTTAAAAAAAAAATATGAAAGAATTATTATTAATACATCATTAAAAGTCATTGTACTATTAGCTCAGAAATCTCTTATACATTGGAAACGATAGTTCCAAAAGAACATTATACATACATAAAATAATATTAAAAATGAGAAATATTAAATATAAACAAAATTATCGTTCAAAAATATTATCATATCATTCTGATACTACTCAGCTTTAATATAATTTTTATAGTTTAACGAAAATAGTTTTTTCATTTGAAAACAGTAATAAGTACAGAAAAATGGACATAAAAAAAATTGACTGGATCTAGGGTCAAAATATACGGTCCGCGCAGAGAAATTCCGTACCCCAGATTTCAAACGAAGAAATTATGTTTATCTTCGTCATACAGCGAAAGAGGAAAGAAGTTATATATTTTTCCGTAGAAGGAAAAAGTTTTTTTCTCCTTCCTTATCGCTGGAAGTCTAACAAGGATAAACATTTTTCAACGCAGAACATATTCTGAATATGGATATGGACGATTATTTTCGATTACTATTTCTCATATAGCCCATTTTTAACGAACATCTAGAAATAGATGTCTATTTATTTATTTATCGTTGAATTATGCAGTTATCTTTAAAGGAAATTTTATATTTTTAGAATTCGATGAAAAGAGATGAGATTATTTAAAATCAAAGTAAAAACGTAAAAACTAAAAAGAGTGAAAACGGATTAACTATCGCATTATATATAAACTATGCTATTGTATAAAACATGAACTTTCATTCTATATAGAACTTATTTACACTAAATAAAGAATAAATTATTAACATTGTACTCAATATAAAATATATCTTAATGTGTGTGTGTGTGTATGTGTGTGTATAAACGATAATGTTCTGACATATAAGAAAGATATCATATATATATATATAT